>NW_007199188.1:29307-55896 GCF_000164805.1 Carlito syrichta | reverse complement strand
CACTCCAGTCTGGGCGACAGAGTGAGACTCCAACTCAAAAAAAAAAAAAAAAAAAAACAAAAAACAGGATCAGAGTTGGCTGTAAAATGCATCCTTGTAGATGAGTACCCAGTTACATATCTAGCACGTGCCTTCCCCCACCATCCTCTCACTGTATCAGTTATCTAATGCCATGAAACAAATTACTCCAAAATGTAATGACTTAGAACAACAAACGTTTGTTGTCTCCAAGAGTATTCTCAGTCAGGAATCTGTGAGCAGCTCAGCTGGATGGTTATGGTTCAGGGTCAATCAAGATGTTGACTGGGAGCCGGGCTCGGTGGCTCAGCCTGTAATCCCGCGCTTTGGGAGGCTGAGGTGAGTGAATTGCCTGAGCTCGCGGGTTCGAGACCCGCCTGGGCAACTTGGCGAGACCTCATCTCTACAATAAATCAAAAAAATGAGCCGAGCATGGTGGCGCGTGCCTGTAGTTCCAGCTCCTTGGAAGGCTGAGGCGGAAGGATCGCCGGAGCCCAGCAGGTCGAGGCTGCGGTGGCCGGGAGCGGCCACTGCACTCCAGTTTGGGCGACAGAGTGAGACTCCAACTCAAAAAAAAAAAGATGTTGGCTGGGGCTGCAGTCACATGAAGGCTCAACGGGCTAGAGGAACCGTATCCAAAATGGTGCCCTTACATGGTGGTGGGTAGGAGACCTTGGTTTCTTGCTAGCTGTTTGCAGGAAACCCCAGTTTCTGTCTACAAGGATGTCTCCATAGGACTGCTCATGATGTGGTAACTGGCTTCCTCCTGTCTCAACCAAATTTCAGAAGTATCATGCCATCACTTCTGCCATATTCTCTGGGCCCCCGAGACCAACTCTGGCAAAGCGTGAGAGGGGGGTTCTACACAAGGATGTGAAGACCAGGAAGTGGGGTCACGGGGATTATTCTAGAGGCTGACTGTCCTACTCACCTATTCCTGCTTCCAACCTTAACCGATGTCGTGTCCTTGGTCTACGCATTCACGACTTTCTATGTGCTGGGCACTCTTCCAGCCTCTGGGGATTCATAAGTGACCAAACCAGATCCAAGCTCCTGCCTTCACACGGCTGAAGTCCCCAGGGGTCTGGGCCCCTGCTTGTCCACAAGGCTGAACAAATGGCTGGTTCAGTGGAAGGGGAAGACTGGGTCCCAGCTCTGAATGTGTGTTCTGTTGGGTATGTGTGCATGTGCAACTTAAAGAGAATATCATCTCCTTCCTCTTTTGTAGTGGCCACTCTGTAATGCTGCTATCATGCTCAGCTAGATGTGCTGCTATGGCTGAAACCCTTTTTGGAGCAGACGTTTTGCAATTACCTTGAGCAAGAAGCCCAGAGAGGTGCCTTTGAACATTCTCAAAAGTAAGAGAGCTGCTTCTTTGGGAGTAGATTTGTTTTGGGGTGGTGGTGGTCAGTCACCACCGTTTGGAAACTGCTGTCGTGCAAATTGTTTCAGAATTCTAGCACCAGCAACCACCCCGGCCTTTGCCGCTGCCCCGCCCGCTACACACACAGCCAAGGTTACAACTATTGGCTATGAGATGTTTCTCACGAACGGACTCTAAAGGGAGTTTCCAAAGGTGAATTTCAGCATACGCTGTTTCGAGTAACGGCTTCATCCCTGGAATAAATGTACAACCTCCCAGGGTGACAATTTGAGTGGATGTCTTCCTTCTGATGGAAGAGTTCTGGAATGTTCTTGACAAAAGTTTTGTGACTCTCTGCCCGGACTGTATGATTCCCATCATTAGAGATGACAAGGGGCTATCTCTAGTTCTTCTTTTTTTTCCTTCTCTCTTTCTGTTTGGTGTGGTGTCTGGCTATCATGGGTTTGGTTGTGGGGGGCTGTTTTTCAGGCGAGCTGCAGGGGAGTGAGGACTAGCCTATCCTCACCACCTTTCTGCCACCTTTTCCTCTCTCTTCCTGGATGCTTGGGCTGGGGTCTCCTGGGACAGGTGGTCCCATTCCTTCTGGCTCTAGAGTGCAACTGTCCTGGGGGGCCCTCTTGCCACTTTCTTTCTGGGAGGAAGTGGATGGAAACACGCATCCTCGCTCCACGCTGTCTCTGGTACCTTGCCAGCATCCTCCCCCCCTCCCCGTTCTCTGTCATGTCACCCGAAGATGTCCTCATCCGTTGGTGAATAATCACTTCTTTTGATCTGCGTTCAGTCCGCCCTCCCTTCCTGCCAGCACAAATAACGTGGCGACATGAACACCGTCATCGCTGATCGTCTGCGAGCGCCTTTCCATCAAGTGTGCTTTATCTGTTTATTTACTCACTTTTCATAAAAAAAAAAAAAAAAATAGGGAAAGAAACTCTGGAAGATATCAGAGTAGGTTGTGTTTCTTTCTTCTGTCTGTAGCATTTTAGGGGATTTGATTTAAAAAAAAGTTCTGACAGCTGGCCAGCCGAGGCTACTTTTAAGCGAGGGCTCATAGCTGTCCCCCGGGACGCAGCTCGGATTCAGGGCTGGTGTCTGAGGAAAGGGCTGCCCCTTCCCCATGTAGCTGTGCTGGTGTCACGTGCAAAGCCCGGCTCAGCTGAGCACTGGAGTGGCATTGAAACGAATCCAATGCTTCACCATCTGGCCCTGATTGTAAACATGTGTATACAAAGTGAGTGTCACTTCAGCTAATTCACCAGAGCCTGCTGCTTTTGTGGTTGCTGCAGCTGTCCCTGGGTGGGGGGTAGAGCGGAGGCCCCAGAAGACAGCGGGGCGCACAGGTGGGCGGCCTGTCTTCCAGCAGGGTCAGTGGCCAGCCAGAGGGAGACTTGCTGGCAGAGCTGTAGTCCGCCGGCCTGGAGACTGCTTGTCCGTATTTCCTTGGGGCCGATGGTAGCCTCGTCCCCAGCGGATGCCATCATGGCTTTGAGAGTTACTCATTTCCTTCCAGACTGTAAATATCCCAAAGGCAAGTCCTGTTATTCTCCTGCTTCTTCACGTTGGGAGACTTGCACTTGAGAAGTCACTGTTGAATTAAGCTGAACCTCTTTAGCGGCTACTTCTTCTTCGTGTTTACCCATGTCAGCAGCCTTTCTGTTCTCTTCTGCATTGACTCCCTCTACCTCTGCTCATGCTGGGGAGAGGGAGGAACAGAACCCTCATCCTCCCAAGTGGAGGGAACCAGTAGTGAGTTCTCTTTGTCTCGTGAGCGAGGGGCAGTGAGAACTTAGTTCTCCCCATCTGCCCCAGACCGCAGTCTTAATCACCCCTCAAGTGGGATCATAAGCCTACCCCTTCACATACACCCTCACAGGTCTCCTGGCTCTGGTCCCCCTGGGAAGAGAGGGATGATGCAGAGTGTGACCCTAGGGTGACAAGCGATGCAACACACTGGGTCCAATTCACAGTGGGATGTCACCACGTGTCTCTGCAGCCCAGCCTTGTTCTTCCTGCACCCCTCGCGGCCTGTCTGGGAAGGTTTGGAGTAGTCGCCAGGCAGGCACAGCTATGGCTTTGTTCCAGGGAACAGAGTTGCTCGGGGAGAAGTCTGCTTTCTGGCAGGACGAGAGGCCGGTCTGCAGTCTGGGTCAGTGGCTGGTACCCCCACCCCAGCCCCTATCCCCCCAGGCACTCAGTCCGGCTTCAGAAGATCTGGGCTTCCCCTGCCCTGCCTCCTCCCCTCACCCCAGTTTACCAAATGAGCAAGTGACCCTTCCCTTCCCCTTCCCCTCCCTTGCGCCTCAAAAGCACAACAGGTTTAATTTTCCACACACGTGAAGTAAACGAACTTCTCCAAGCAGTCCCAAGGACATGCAAAGAGGGAGAAAGCTAATTATCTCCCGTATTTTCTGCCATGGGGAGAGCACAGCAGTGGGGTGGGAGAGGGGGCGTCAGCGGGGCCGAGAGCAGCCCCCACGATGGCATCCTGGAGTGCCGGGGAGAAGGGCCAAGGCGCGCCTGTGCTTCCTGTTCTGGGAGGCTGGCATCTGGAGCGTGTTGGCAGGACCCCGCAGCCTGCAGGAAGTCCCACAGGGGTGCTCTGCCAGGGTCCAGTCCCCTGATGAGCTGGTGCCGCGGCGAGGCCAGCGAGATGGGGCTGCTCTGGGGACAAGGCCCTTCTTCTTCCTCCCAGATAAGAGGTGAGGGTGGTGGGAAGTGAGACTCGATGGAGACGAAGCTACGATTCCCAGAAAAGGAGAGGATGTGGGGGTCTGGCAACCCAACCGCCCAAACCCAGACTCAGAATGAGACAATTCCACTGTGTGACACCCTCCTTGTGACAGACACCTCATTAAAGCCGGACAAAAACAGGCAAGAAAACCACTTAATCTAGACTCCATTTGCTTTGCTAATTTAGGTGCGTGTGAATGTGTGTGCGTGTGTGTTTTCCTGTTGGGTGAGTGTTTATAAAATCTTAATTAGGTTGTGCGTATCGGAACAGAGATGGAAATACGCCTTTTTTTTTCCCTTTCCTGTAATGGTCTCCCTTTCCCTGGGGACATTAAAGCGCCACACACAACATTCTCCGAGTGGGGAAAGTAGTAATGGCCTTTGACGATGGCTTTCGGGGAGGAGAGAGAAGAGTCTTCCTGATTCAATCACAGATGGATGGCTGATAGCTTACATTAAAAAAAAAATCAAAACCTCAAATTGGACTCAAAGCAGCTATTTATAACCTGTCAGGAGAAGCTGGCATTTGAATATCAAACTCATATCGAATAAATTTTTAACAACCTTTAATGTGAGAGATCGGCAGGGGCAGAGAAACGCACTGCATTGTGCACATAGCAGGCGCATAGTAGGAGTATTTGTTGGGCTAAACTGGAGGAAACCTGAGAGGATGAGTCAGGGAAATCTCACAGCGTCCTCTTCTCGCCCTTCTCTCTCTCTGCCCGGCTGGCCTGGGCCCCACTCCCGGGACTAAGGTCTGCCGCGTGCCCGCCAGTGCATGTGAGAGGAGCATTCTTGGGCACAGTCAAAAGGGACAAGGTTGCCAGAGAGAGGACCAGGGAGCAGGAGGTCTTGTTTGACTTAGATGACAACCTTAGGCAATTCAAACAGTCACTCCCCAGGGGTGGCCCCTGGGAAGCGAGCTGATCCCCTGGGCAGTTGCAAGGGACCCAGTGCAGCAGCAGCACACCGTGCTCAGGGACAGTGCCAGGATGTGGACAGCGGGGATGCAGCCACCAGAGACATCTCTTATCAACTCGGTCTTACCCAGGGAGAAGGGGCCATGCCACTTGTTTCTTGGATAGTCTTTCTGGAATCCCCCTGTGGGCCCCTACACCTCCAGCTTGGGAGAGGGGTTGGGTGGAGGACGGTCCTCTTGATGAGGGGGTGATGATGCCTGTCATCCCTTCACTTCTCAGTAGGTCCAGCGAGGCATTCCCTGGAGGGGTGGTGCTTCTCACCCTCTCCTGGGCATACACATCCCTCACGTATCCTGTCAAAAATGCAGATTCTGAGTTGGTAGGTCTGGAATAGGCCACGAGGTTCCGCATCTCTAAGCAGTTCCCAGGTGAGGCTGCTTTGGACAACCGAGTCTCACCTGCAGGGCTGGTTAAGACTCAGATTATTGGGTCCGCCCCAGGTTTCTAACGTAGCGGGTGTGGCGTAGAGGCTGAGAATGTGCATTTCTAACCAGTTTGTGGGAGCGGAGGCCACCTTGGGAGCACGGTTGGCCTCTGGGATGGAGATCTGCAGTGAAGGAGGTCAGGGCCTACCAGAGGGGTGAGACAGCCAGGAAAGCAGAATGGACAAGAAGCAGGCACAGGACTCGCTGCAGGGACCAGAAGGAGAGAACGGAAGTTGGGTTTTGCAGTGTCGGTCGGTGGGATGCAGCTAAGCGCTCCAGGTAGGATCTTTTTGTGCAAAGCTGTGGAGGTAGAAAAATGCAGGAATTTCCAGCTTAGAACCACCTTCACGCCTGGCCCTCCCTCGCCTCGTGAGGACCACCCGGAGAAGGCCCATCCTCCCTCTGCGGCGGCCAGGAGCCACCCAAGAGCTTTGAGATTCTGAATTAATTGGTATTACGTGGGGTCCAGGCATTCATGTTTTGGGTTTTGTTTTTTCTTTCACAGAAAGCTCCTCTCGAGCCGAGGCTGAGAACCACTGGCCTAGACCCAAGTGTGCTGCCACGCGCGCCAGCTGCTGGTTTGCTGGGGGTGGGCTGGGCGAAGCAATGGCCCCCTCCTTTTCTCTTGGCACCCTCACCACGTCCCCCACCCCCCAAAGCAGGTAGCTGAGCATCTGGTAAACACCTGCCCTGTTCCACCCAGAGCGGGGTGACCTACTTTTTTGCCTGTGGCTTCTCTTGCACACAGGGACTCTTGGGATGGAGGGGCAGATGGAAATGTCAGCATGTCTGTGTTGCTGCTGCATTTGGGTGTCACCCAAGCGCTTGTTTCCCCGTCAGACTCCGGATGCGGCATTTAGATAGTCAACCGCCGCCGCCAGGCACTTGCGAGGGAGATCAAAGCTCCGGCGGCACCAGAGACATCCCAGGGTTCTGGCTGCCAAGTGGTTGGCAGCTCCGGGCTTGGGGTAGAGGAGGCCCGCGCGCATGGACAGTGTCAGCTGGAATACGGACTCCAGGCATGCCACGGCACCTCTGGGGACGTCTTTGCTCCCCGCCGGTCTTCCCTCACCGCCGACACTGGCTTGCCTCGCCACCAGAGCACATGTGGGACACGCCTGTTCTCCCCCGAGGCTGCTTGGGACCTGGACCGTGGTGCTGTGACTCTGATGGCTGCCTGTGGGTGCCCTGACTCAACCGCTGTGAGGGGATGCAGGGCCACGCAGGATGAGGCCACCAGCCCTGGAGGGTCCATCTCAGATGGTTCCAGCATGGGGCTCAGATACCCGAAGCAGGTGTCGGACAGATGCCTTCCTCCTTCCGCCTCTTCCCTTTAAGGAAAAATAGAAGTTAGATCCTAGCTCTTTTGGGGTCCCAGCCTTCTGATGAAGGAGGGTCGTGTCTCTCTGTGTTCCTGGGGAGCTTTCTGGGGCTAGCAGACCAGGGACAGCAGCAGGAAGAATAGAGTCTGCAAGACACTGGGCCTGGGCGCCAACCCGAGCGCGCGGATCCTTCTGGGAAGCGTCCCCGCTCCCGCGAGTCCCTCGCCACTGCCCAATGTCACCAGTGTTTATTAACCTTTTCTACACGCAGCAAAGAACATCGTGTCTCTCCACACAGCTTTCAAGAATTTCAATTATTCAATGTTTGGGCTCCCCCTCCCCACTTTTCAGTCGGAGCTGCTATTAACAGCTCCCGGGCTGGATTTCTGAAGGAACAGTCTGTCTCATCTTGCCAAGAGAGTTTGAGAGAAGCGTGTGACAGGGATACACCCAGGCTCAGCTTTGGCTCTGGTCTCTCCATCTCCCCAGTCTTCAAGTCCTCTTGTCAAAGAGGACAAAGTGATCCCCTCCCAGCCCGGTTCCTCTCTACCGCGGCTGCCAGTTCCCAAGCTTGGAGAGGCTCTGACCTTGCCGCTGGAGAGTTTTGTTCTGGAAGATTGGGGGTAGTTTCCTAGCTTATGACCGAGCCGTCCCTGCGCGGAGGGGGAGGTTAACAGGAAGGGGTGTTGTGGGGATGTCTGAGAGGGAAGGGCGCCAAGGAGCGTACCCTCCTGGCAAATGGGAAGGTACATCTCCCAGTCTGCATCACCTCCCTCGCTCCAGGTGGCCCCCAGAGGGTAGGTGGGTGCGAGGCCCCTGGAAGGAGGTCACCCATCAGGCTGGGCTCAGGAGGGAGGTGGGCCCCCTTGGGCCCTGGTGCCAGGCTGAGAGGGATGCAGCCACAGATGCTGGTGCAGGGGATCCTGCATCAAGTGGAGGGGACAGCCTTGAGCACCTTCTGGCCCTGTAAGCTTGGGATCTTCTCAAAATAAAGAACGCTGAAGAGGGCCTCCCAGGCCTCACCTCTGGAAGCTTCTAAACAAGCCGTCTGCTGTGTGCCCCTCCATGCAGAAGGAGGGACTGGCTGTCGTGACACAGACCCGTGGAGCTGGTGTCCACTTCCCAGCCCTCCCGATCAGGCCTCTGCCCGACTAGAACCCCCACTGCCTCCAACTCGGCCGCTCCCAGCACCCCCCCCTCCCAGCTCGCTCACTCAGGCGTGCCACCAGGAGGCTTCTGCCTTTGTTCTTTCTCAGGGTTCAGGCCCCCAAACACCAGCCTCTGCATTGCCTCCGGCCCTCTGCTTCCTCTTAGCCCCCCCGCCCCCCCCAGGCAGGAAGTCGTCTCCCACCTGGAATTCCGGAGCGCTTTCACTCCGCCTTGTCCGGGTGCACATCAATTTCTCCATTTGAGCCGAGTTTCCTACCCACGTATCTTATATCATCTCTGAGTTGGCAAGCTTCTTAGTGACAGGAGACATAGTTCATCTACCTTTATGGCCATACGGCGCCCGGCCCTGCCAACGTTGACTGAGTGAGCAGAAGCTCAACCTGGTGACATTCTGGGCATGTGTGTGACCATGAAATCATTCACCTCTGCTCTGCTATTGAAGTCGGGGCGTCTCCTGGTCTCGGGAAGGTGGAGCGGAGAGACTCGCTCTTCTGAGTTGCCAGTCGATGAACAGCCGCTTCCTGGGCGCTTGCTTTGTGGTACTATTAGGTGCAGAGGGGACACCCGGCACCCAGCTGGGTGTCACTCTCTGCCTCCCAGCCTTTCCTGACAAATAAATGACTCCCTGTTCTGACCCTCCTTGACAGCAGCCACAGCCGGTGATGGGAATCCTGTCTGCTGTACTTGTGAACTTTCGAGGCCAAGGCCACTCTGCTCTTCCAGGTAGCCTTTCGGGATTTATTTGGTAAAACTCCCTGCTGTTTCCCTCAAGGTATTTCATGTCCATTGATTTATTTAGCTAATATAGATTTTGTATAGGGTGTTGTATTAGGGGTGGTAAAAGACCCAACTGCAATGATACCATTGTTTAAGCAGCAAGACAGGGGTTTAAATAAAAAATACATTTCTCTCTTACCCAATATTTGTGGGGCAAGTGATTTCTCCCACCCTTGCTCTGCCGTCTTCTAGGCATTGTCATAGACGTGGCTAATGCTGGGCTCAAGTGGGTTCAATCCAGAAGGAAGGACAAAGAAAGTTTAGAGAAGACCCTTGCTCAGACGCTAGCTTCTCAGTGTGGCCTGTCTTGACCATGGTGACAGCAGGTTTTCGCTGTGATAGTGCCACGTAACAAATAACCCCCACAACCCAAGTTCTAGGCTGTGGTAGGCAGAATCCTAAAAAGGTTTCCCAGATTCCTATCCCTTGGTTTTTCAAACACCGATCAAGGTAGTGCTGTTGAAAGGACTTTGCTGATGCCATTACAGTTACTAATCAGCTGAACTTTAAGATAGAGAGATATTATCCTGGGTCATCTAGGTAGACCCAGTGGAACCAACAAGCCCTTGAAAGTGGAATGAAAAGAAGAAGAGAGGATGGATTCTGTGTATGAGAAGGCTTCAACGTGCTGTTGCTGGTTCTGAGATGTGGAGATCGGGAAGCAGCCCCGAGCGGCTGAGAGCTCCTGCTAGCCAACTGCCGGTCAAGAAATGGGAGTCTCAGCCCTACAGCCACAAGGAGCTGAGTTCAGGAACTGCAACCTGGAGCCAGCTGGGCTTCTGACCTACAGAACGGTTGCAATCATAGATTTGTGTTTTTTCAAGGCAGGCATGCCCAACCTGTGGCCTGTGGGCCCCAAGAAGTCCAGGACAGCTCGTAATGCAGCCCCACAAAATCTTTTAACATCATGTGTTTTTTAGTGTTTTTTTTTCCTTTGCGACCTCAAGCACAGTTCCGTTTTCAAAGTTCACACTCATGCCTTATTCATGACATCACTTTTTGGCAGCACATACATTTGTGAGGAGCTGTTTTCAATGACGAAACACATGAAGAGCAAAATTCGAACAAAAATTTCTGACGAGCACCTTGAGAACTCACTAAGAACTGTGACTATTTCCATCGAGCCGGACGTCGATGGATTCGTTTTACTAAAACCAGGTCAAATTTCACACTGGTTTTATAATGTTCTCATTTTTCTAAACTTTAAAATAAAAACATAAAAAACAAAAGAAGTCTTATTAGGTACATACACTATATTGTATAATTCATGTGCAGACCAAGCCAATTCCTCTTTATTCAAATGCAGTTCAGGGAAACCAAAAGATGGGACACCCCCGTTTTAAAGTCACTAGGTTTGTAGTAATTTGTTGTGACAACAATATGAGACGAATGCCTAGGTCTTACGCCTCCTTTTATTCCATGTTTGTAGTTGCAGGTTTCCAAGTGGATTGAGTCTACTTCTTGGTATTTTCATGCTCCCCAGTGTGCTTTTCACCTGGTGAAGACAGGGATGTGGGAGGCCAAGCTGAGGCTCGTAAGCACGCATGAAACCTCTGATGCATCACAGCAGCTGACACACCATTGGCCCAAACAGGCCACGTGGCCAAGCCCAGCATCGTAGGGTGGGATACGTCCTCCACCTTCTCTTGCCAGGAGGAGCGCTGCTAACTCACCTGCAAAGAGCTTAGAATATGAGAGTCATCTAGAAAGAAGGAGTGGAAAACTGGGGACAGCAATCCACTCTATACACTCCGAAAACTCAAGCCAGGTGTGGTGTCTCATACCTGTGATCCCAGCTACTCGAGAGGCTAAGGCAAAAGGATGGCCTGAGCCCAGGAGTTCAAGACCAGCCTGGGCAATTTAGTGAGACCCTGTCTCTAAAAAAAAAAAAAAAAATTATCTAGGCACAGTGGGGCGCACCTGTGGCCCCAGCTCCTTGGGAGTCTGAGGCAGGAAGGATTGCTTGAGCCCAGGTTTTGGAGACTGCAGTGAGTTAGGACCATGCTACTGCATCCTCTGGGTGGCAGAGAGAGACCCTATCTCTTTAGAAAAAAAGAGAGAAAAAGAAACTTCAACCTGCTCCCCCACCCTGCTCTGTTTTCTCCTAGCACTACTACCTTCTAGTGTACTATTCACCTGCTTCGCGCGCGTGCACGTGTGTGTGTGTGTGTGTGTGTGTGTGTGTGTGTGTGTCCCAAGGGGATGGGGAGCTTCTGGATAGTGGCACACATAAAAGTTCCACGAGGGTGTGGTACCCCCTCCAGGGAGGGCATGGATGCTCACCCCTCCCCCATACCTTACCCTGTGTATGTGTTCAACGATATCCTTTACAGTGTTTTAATAATAAAGCGTGTGAGCCCCACAAGGGTGGGAAGTGTAGTCTGTTTTGTTTCCTTATGTATCTTTAGCACTTGGAACATAATAGGAAGTCAGTACATATTTGTTAAGGAATGAATGAATGCGTAAATGCATGATCTTAGCTGTGACATCGCCACCAAAGTCCTTAGGTCTGTGGTTCCTTTGGTATGGGAAAAGGACCACTTCCCCCCTTCAACCCAGTGAGGTGGACAAAGGCCCCCTCGTAACACAAGAACAAACTCAATTCCCAGTTTGGAGCCTCCGATGGTCTCAAGGGGTTGTAGGAAATTCCAAAAACAATTCAAAAAATCCACGGTACGAGCAGCATTTTTCTCCCTCTGGCTGGCGACGAGAAGGGCCCTGTCTATAAATTCAAACAATAGGGCATGCCAAGTCCCCAAAGGCTTCACTCCTGGAACTAAAATAATCATCTCGGGTTTTTGGCAGGAGTTTCTGGATCTCACTTTGCTTCTCCTGAACATGGAAGGATGGGCACTCCCTGCCAAATGTAACCACCGCACTGAAGAGTTGGCCGGGCTTGTTAGCGCCTTTCTTGGGGAGTCAGCTAACTGGTGGGTTCAACTGGTGGTGTGTGCTAGGCCCGGGCCTCTGTCAACCCTTCCAGACCTCAAGACCGTAGATGTTATTATGCCCTTTATAGACGGGACATGAGCTCCCTTTTACACAGACAGAAGTGACGGAGAAGAGCTTCAAGGTTGAGCCTGTGACTCAGAGGCCAGGAGTCTTTTCCTTGTTCCATATGGCTGGAAGGTTCTAAAATTCCACAAACTGGGCTCGCCCGGGGGGTGACCAGAACAGTCTGAGCCCTGAGTGCTGGTGGTGATGTGCGTGCCTGTGTGTGATCTCCTGTGACCCACGACGTGGCTTTTTGTGATCCCTGAAGCTGTGTGGCCTGAACTACGTTCCAGGACTCCTGGGCTGAGTGTGGAGACCCCAGAAGGTGTGTACGTGTGTGGGTGCACAGGAGAAGGGCAGAGGAAGCAGAGACTGACTTGACAACACGGTCTTGATTGGGAATCCCTGCCCGGTGGCCTGTGTCCTCACCCCCTGAGACAGAACAACGTATATACTGGCTTCCATCCGCGGTTCCTGGCTCATGACTTCCAGAGCCCTTGTTATGGGGCACTTTGGGCCTCAGAGCACAGAATCTCTCTCTCTCTGACCTTTTCATGCCCTGTCCTCATTTGTCTGAGGCGGGACTCTATCTTCCCCCGCCTTTCTGCCATGAAGAAATTTTCCCACCCACCCTGTCTGATTGTGGGTCGTAAGACCCTCATTTCAGAAGGGGCCCAGTCCCATACCCTGGGGGAAGGACTGCTGCACAGAGAGGCCAAGAAGAATCTGAACAGACAGGGCTTGCTGGTTCCCCACTCAGTCTATTAGTGTTTGATGTTGGTTCAATCACATTTCTACACGGTTGTCAATCACGCTTATTCTATGACGTCTCCATCGGAGGCCCAAGGGAATGGGGAGCTTCCGGATAGTGACACATGTAAAGGTTCCATGAGGGTGTGGTACTCCCTCCAGGGAGGGCATAGATGCTCGCCCCTCCCCCATACCTCACCCTGTGTACGTGTTCATCTGTATCCTTCACCATGTCTTTATAATAAAGCAGTAAACTGCCGTGCTTGGTGGCTCAGCCTGTAATCCCGCGCCTTTGGGAGGCTGAGGTGAGTAGATTGCCTGAGCCTGCGGGTTCGAGACCCGCCTGGGCAGGCGAGACCTCATCTCTACAATAAATCAAAAAATTAGCCGGGCGTGGTAGCGCGCACCTGTAATTCTGGCTACTCGGAAGGATCGCCAGAGCCCAGCAGGTTGAGCCTGCGGTGGCCGGGAGTGGCTACTGCACTCCAGTCTGGGTGACAGAGTGAGACTCCAACTCAAAAATAAAAATAAAAATAAATAAAGCAGTAAACTTAAATGTTTCCCTAGCTATGTGATCCACTCTGGAAAGTTCACTGAACCCAAGCAGGGGGTTGTGGGAACCCCAATCTATAGCTGGTCCACCAGAGGTACAGGTAAAACAACGTAGGCCTTGCGATGGGTATCGGAAGTGGGGGGAGCCTTGGAGACTGAGCCCTCACCCTGTGGTCCTGTTCTCTCTCCAGGTAGATGGCGTTGGAAACGAATTTCACTGGAGGACACCTGGCTAGTGTCTGCTGCACAACTGCTTGCTGGCTTGGTGTGTGGTGGGGAAGCCCCTCTTCACATTCGGTAGCAGAAGTCTTCTGTGTTGATTGTGATATGAAAACAGAGAAAAAACAGGTTGAGATTTTTTTCCACGCAGGCCACTGCCACGATAATATTTATTAAGCCTAGCGAGCATCCATGAGAAAACGTATAGTGTAGATGATAGAATGATCCTCATTTTACAGAAAAGGAAACCAAGGCAGGATCCTACCTAAGAACACCCACTCAGTCAGTGGCAGGGCCAGGGGAGGGCCTACTGGCTGACTCTGGGGCCCCAGGGTGAAATCTCTATGATCCGTAATATATGGAGAAAGCAGATATGATGCTTTCATTTAAAAGGCTACATTTACTGAGTGCTCCGGACTCACCCACTTGGAGTTAGCAAAGGCAGCAGGAAGGCAGGGTGCCAGGGGACCCGGGATCAGAGAGGCCCTGACCTCCCTGAGATGGGGGTGGGGGAAGGGTGGGGGTACTGACACCAGTGCTTGTATTAAAATGCAAATTTCTGCCTTGCTTGCTGGTTTATCATCTGACTCGTTATACAATTTGCCGGTTATAGAAGAAAAATTACCATAATGTGGCCCTAGGGAATGGTTGTAAAAAGGAGACCAAACGTTACTTATCGGCGGTTCCACTACAATTATCTTCCGCGTTTGTTCTTTTTCTCTCCAGAAAAATGAAACCATCAACGCCAGCAACAGGGTGCTGACCAGGCACAGGGGCGTGTGTGGAGCACAGAGGCTGTGTTTGCGTCTTTTTCCCTCTGCTCTCTCTGTCTGGCCCCCAGGCCCACTGCTGTTCCGTTTCCTCTGCTAAGCAGGCTGGAAGGAAGTTTTTCCAAGCAGGAAGAGGGACAGGGACCCGGAAGATGAAGTGCAGCTGTCTCCTTGGCCTTCCTGGCCCAGACCTGGCCGGGATCCCCTCTGCTGGGGGCTGGATGTGGAGGTGAGACAACAGAGAGGACCACTGAGCATCCCTCCACAATCTCAGCTTGGGAGGCTAGGTACTCAGGATTAGGTAGGCTGCAGATAGCCGGCCTTCTGCGAGGGGGCAGCGGCCCTGTGGGGTGCACTCCTGGGTTACCCCCGCCCTGGCAAGAATTCACTCTCCGAAATTACCTCTGCCAGCCTTGCCCTGTGCCCGGGCTCCTTGCAGGCAGGGGCTGAGTCTTCCTCAACTTGATTCTCTTCGCGTCTAGCTTGGTGCTTGGAACATCATGAGCAGGAAATAAATATTTGATGAATGAATGAAAGCGTCTGTCTGTGAGCACATGTCTGTGTGTTTTCAGGTTATTCTAAAGTTATCCTCCCCGTGGGCTGGCTTCTTTTAGCTCCAGCCAAATCCTCTCCGAGCCCCACGGCCTCTGCTGATTTCTCAGGCTTCCCTACCCAGCATATTAAAACAGTCAGGGGAGCTGATAATGACGCTCTCCGGGCTGCCCTTCCATACTGCTCAGATATTTATGTGTTTTAGAAGCCTCAGGCTTCCCTAGTTTCTTTTGCACTCCGCCATGGACGCAGAACTTGTTTTGTCTTTGTTCCTGGGGTAACCGCTTCCTGTTTATTTATGCCACAATGTGAAGGGTAAACTTCTCAGGCTCCCCTGAGTTAAACTGACAAAGGACAAATTCTGAGCGAAGCACCAAACACCCTGTCACCATGTCTAGCAGGGAACCCTCAGCATCCAGTTTCTTGGACTCTCTGCAGAGACAGAGCGAGTCAGGCATGCTTTTTTTGTGTGTGTGCTTTCACACAACTTCTTAGATCAAGCTGGAGTATCTGCATGCTGGCATCTGGAGCCAGGGGGTTAGCTGGCTTAGAATACACATTTCCAGTGTGCTCTCTGGCTGTCCACCCTTGTTAGTGGCAAAACAATTTGGTATTCACATTGTTGGCTGGCTTGGCGTGCGATGCGTGCCTTTAAGCCTTTGGTCTGTGGGAATAGGCATCTCCCCCTGACCAGAAGGTTCTTTTCCCAAGAAAGACAAGAGTGTGAAGCGAGAGGCTTCCATGCCTTCCAGTGACGATCTCACACATCTCTGGAGCAGGGGTCCGCAAACATAGCCCACCAGCCGAAGGCAACATGCCATCTGGTTTTTATAACCTGTGAGGGTAAGAATCATTTTCACCTTCACCGTGGTGGGAGAAAAACATCAAAAGTATATTATTCTACGGCATGTGCAAGTCATATCAAACTCATCTTTCAGCATCCGTCAATAAGATGATACTGGATCACAGCCACGCCCCTTCACTCACAGGTGGCCGAGGGCTGTGGTGGCATAGCCACAGCAGGGCTGAGTCGCTGTGACAGACGAGGCAGGGCCCGCCGAGTCTCTGAGACTCCACATCTGGCCTTTCACGGGAAACGTTTGCCGTTCCCGGCTCTAGAGACCCAGTCGTCCCTCTGCTCCTACCCCATCTCCTGATGTCTCTCCAGAGCAAGCAGAGCATCTTGGGAGGTTTTCTTAGCTTGGGGGTAGATTGTCTCCCACCTTCACTTCCACTTTCCAAAACCAAGAGAGAGGTATTGAAGGATGAAGCCGGGAGCTAGTAATTCTTGGAATATAATACTTCGTGTGACCTGGCTCGAGCCATCTTAATTTCCCTCTGGGCCTTATCACTCTCTCTCTGAAAAATAATGTTGCTGGGAAAATGGGGGTGGCAGAGCCAAAATGCAGGTTTGATCTTGGCACCGGACCCCAGAGGACCCACTTCACTTAAAGTGCTCTGTGTGTCTCTCGGGCAGACTCGCCCTTGTCAGGCATGTCCTGATTTTGGGTTCTGAAGGTACAATCATAACAATACGCGTGTGATATTAAATATTCAATTAACAGGTGTTTACTTAGCGCCTTCCATGGGCAAATGCTGCCCTTTACACTAAGGAGACATGGGGTAGTCAGTCAGGCGAGGGTCCTGCATGTGGGGAGCTTTAACACATGCGGTGCTCCTACGTGAGCACCTGTCACCCGGGACGCGGGCAGCACACGGAGCGCTCGGCGCTGGGGGCCCACCGCTCCGCATTCACGATTCTCACACCCACCCCCTGAGTGAAGACAAAACTAGCTTCCTCCACAGAAGAGGTAACCAAGGCTCAGTACCCAAGTTCCGCCAGCTAGTGGGCGGTCTCCAGAGCTGCTGGCCTCGGGAGCCCAGGCCTGTCCCTCTGCCAGTGAGGGTGCAGCTTCTGCCGTGGAAGAAGACGGCGCTGCTGTGGCCTTGTTGACAGCTCGGCGGGAGGGAAAAGGGCAGGGTGAGCTGGTTTATCTGGGGAACGTCTCCCCATTGATTCCTAGGGCTGTGCTCTCTGGGCCCACTTTCAGCTGTGCAGGGAAAGGGTGCATTGATTTCACTCCATCGCCTGACTTTCTTCCTCTCTGGATTATAAACTCCTTGGCCACAGGAACAATCTGTCAGTCACTCGTAGATCTCTCAAACGGACAAATAGTAAGCACCTACTGTGTGCCAGGCCATATGCACAGAGTGCTTCGTATATAGTAAGTGTTCAAGGAATGCTGATTACGTAAATGAGTCTCTGCATACTAAGTTCATACCAATGCCAGGCTTTTTCTAGGAGCTTCCAGGAGATACTAGAGTCCTTGAAGAAAAAGGGAGGAGGACACAGATATCCAGGTAACCATATTTCTCCCTCGCCTACTCCATCCTGTATCTCTGCTCTGAAAAGGAGGCTCTCTTGATCGCTAATTGTGGTCAGCAGGTTGATTTCCAGAGCGGCCACTTCTCCCAAAGGCCAATTCTGAGAAGCTATGAAGGAGGTGCGGTTTCTTCTCTGATCTCTTTCTCCTTTCACCTTTCACCCTGTCCTGGACTCTTTACTTTGGCTCTAACACCATCACTGTATTCAGTGCCCGTGACTCTTTTTTTTTTGAGTTGGAGTCTCACTCTGTCGCCCAGACTGGAGTGCAGCGGCCGCTCCCGGCCACCGCAGCCTCGACCTGCTGGGCTCCGGCGATCCTGCCGCCTCAGCCTTCCGAGTAGCTGGAACTACAGGTGTGCGCTACCACGCCCGGCTAATTTTTTGATTTATTGTAGAGATGAGGTCTCGCCAACTTGCCCAGCCGGGTCTTGAACCTGCGGACTCAGGCAATCCACTCACCTCAGCCTCCCAAAGCACGGGATTACAGGCTGAGCCACCGAGCCCAGCTAGGAGGTGCAGTTTCTTCTCTGATCTCTTTCTCTTGACCTTTCATCCTGTCCTGGACTCTTTACTTTGACTCTAACCCCATCACTGTATTCAGTGCCCGTGACTCTTTTTTTTTTGAGTTGGAGTCTCACTCTGTTGCCCAGACTGGAGTGCAGTAGCATGCTCCTGGTCACCGCAGACTCGACCTGCTGGGCTCTGGCGATCCTCAGCCTTCCAAGTAGCCGTAACTACAGGTGTGTGCTACCACGCCCGGCTAATTTTTTTGATTTATTGTAGAGATGAGTTCTTGCCAAGTTGTCCGGGCTGGTCTCGAACCCACGGGCTCAGGCAATCCACTCGCCTCGGGCTCCCAAAGTACTGGGATGACAGGTTGAGCCACCAAGCCTGGCCAGTGCCCGTGTCTCTTATTCTCAGTTCAACATCAAGTGATCCCAATAAAGAAGACGTCAAGTACCGCTTGGGGAGGAAGTGCCACTTCCTTCTTGCAGCCAGGAAACCCTGGACCTCGGGTGTTGTCAAGAGGGGAGGGATGCCACGTTGGGAGGCGTCCTCCTCTCTAGCCCCAAGAACCACCTTCCCTGCCGGGTCTGCTGTTAAGGTCTCCAGGTTGGTTGGCCCTCCTGAGCCCTCTAGGCACTGGGAGGCCACACATTAGGCCAAGGTGGTTCTCGGGGTCAGGGTAAACCAAAGGAGATAAAAACGGGCAGGCAGAGCTAGGGGACCCGGCTTGCCAGTAATGGCTTGCTCCCTGAAACTCCCAAGTCCTCTTCCCTCTTCCTCCCAGAATATGCCAGGTGGGGGCACCACCTTGGCATCTGTCACCAGAATCCATCACCCAGACAACTGTCCTCCTCTGGGGAAGACCCAGGAGGGGAGGCCCAGAGGCTCAACTCTGAGTTCTGGTATTCAGGCTGAGGATACACCATCCCGTGGACAATTGACGTGGGTGGCCTCGGCCTTCTGTGCAGAAATGTGGCCTTCACTCCTGTGGCCTCAACAAGACAGCCTCTCAGAACAAGGCAACCCAACACCCATCCAAGAGGCGAGCCCAAATGCCAAGTGGCCATTTTGTAACCATCCCTTATCTCAAGAGTTTGGGGTGGTGGACAGAGCTCCCAGAAGAACAAAGAACACATCTCCTCAGTGTTCAAAGAATGTACCCCGCCACCTCTGTCCCCGGGGTGCCTCTGTTGTCTGGGCTGGTCTCGAACCCACGGGCTCAGGCAATCCCTCCTCTTTCCAGTCCTCAAAATTGTCAAAGTGTCACTTGTTCCCAGACACGACCCTACTATTTTGCAGACAGGATATGCCTCGCTGACCCTGAGAAGGGACCAAGTGTTTGTGGTCCCCGAGGTCACACCCCAAAGGACTCAGGAAAGTGCTGAAATCTTGAATGCCAAATTGTGCGGCTCTGCCCAAGCCCCATGTTCTGTCCCTTCCAAACTCTGTCCACTCATTTTTCTTGACCCCAGCGGCCTAGCCTGTGTCACCCCACATAGGTCTTTGGGATTCGTGAGAATCTGGGAGAGTCTAACTGTGTGATACAGGCACATGAAGAAGACCAAGAAGAGAAAGAAACACCGGGTCCCTCCGTCTCGGCACTTATGGACATCTGGAACCTGCTTATTCTCTGAGGTGGGGGCAGTGGGGGGCGTCCCACTGGGTGCCAGTAGACCACCCCCTGGCATCCACCCCCTAGCTGTGACAAGCAAACATGTCTCCAGACATTGCCAAATGTCCTCTGGGGGACAAGATCACCCCTGGTTGAGAAAATGGAAAACAAAAAATGGTTAGAGGGTCTCAGGTATTTTGGATTCACCACGATGTGGCAAAAACTCCCTGCTGACCCCCAGTCCTTGACCGTGAGCTGTTCCACGCTACACATGCCTCTCAGCCCTCACTGTCTTCCTGCCCACCTGGACCGGCCTCCCACACATGACCCTCCCCGGCAGGCTTCATGGCCCTGTGGTGCCAGACTCCCCAAGGACACCTCCCGGGGCATCAGCTCCTGAGAGCATGATGGGGAATGTTGATCAGCGGCTGATTAATAAATCAACATGGTGAAGGGGAGGGGAGCTCTTGGCAAGGAGGGGTGAACAGGCTAGCGCGGGAGGGGGAGCTGTGACAGCCAAAATGGTGGCATGTCCCCGTCCTGACAGAGGTGGGATCCCTGAGTAGGACACAAGAGGTGACTCCACTTGTTAAACATTTGGAACTTAAAATTGAAGCCGTGGCTTTATCTCCTTCAACCTCCTGACAAATTGACTATTTGATTAACTGTGACTCTCTTTGTCTTTTAAATGTTTGACTTTTAAGTTGTTGACTCTGGGTTAATGCATGCTGTTGTCTTTCTTTCCTTCCTGGGCCGGGTGCTCTCTCCTGGCTGGGGGTGTGGACAAGCCAGACCCTTGCCCCCCAGAGGACCAAGACACGACTGGAAAAGATGACGCAGCACCCCCAAACACAGAGAGAAAGTCTCAATGCCAACGTTCCAAAATATTAACCATATTTACCGCTAACGATGGATCAACTGATTTTGGTTTTGTTCCTGATACTTCCCTGCATGTTTTGGGTTTTCTACAGTCAGTGTGTATTACTTTTATAACCCAAAAATTAAAACCATATTGAATGTGCTTTATTTTGCATTATTATTGTCATTATTGAATGCCTGCAGGGCTCAGAGGAGCAGTTTCTCTTTTTTGGAGGGGAATGATAGCACTAGGCCAGCTGACCCTAGGACGGGGCAGGACAAAGGCAAGCCAAATCTTTCGGGGTCCAGTATGGTGAGCCACCCATAAATGCATGTCTTGGGTGGCTCCCGATGGGTCCCCACAGCCTCTGTTCATCTCTGGGGCATCTGGAATCCCAGAGCTCAGGGTCCGGGGCTGGAGTGAAGTCAGCTCCCTGCCCAGCTGCGGTCGCCCCACCAGGGTTGCTACCACTCCCCCCCGTGGCCAGCTGCAGAGGAGAAATGGGAACGAGGAGCCCCACGTGCATGGCAGACAAGCCCCACACAATCAAGGGAAGCAACAGCCCAATGTGCCCAATCTGAGGTCACGACATGGCCCGGTGACCACACCAGGTCCATTTGCAAGTCTGATTCTTTCAGGGCACCTCTGAGTCTTTTGGCTTCTAAAGCAAAGCCCCCTTGCCCGCCGGAAGTGTGGGAGGGGAGGTCACTGCCAGGTGTCTCAGAGGGGCCGGAGAAAAGAGTGAGTTCGGGTGGTTGGGCACTTCCCCACCAGGTCCTCTCTAGTTGGCACTGGGGCCACCTGGGGAGTAGGTCAGAGTGCTACTGGCACCCAGCCGCGGTGCCCAGCCTCTTGAGTCTCACTCGGTGGGGAGGCCTCACGTCTGTGTCCCTCCCGGTTCCGGGGCCCCCACTGGAGACGATGAAGAGATGCCAGAATGGAGCCTGTGTCTTCCTACCCCGCTTAGGTCACCAACCCTGGTCCCTCTGAGGCCTTGGGCAGCCTCTTCTGGGGTCTCCAAGAACACTCCCAGGGGGCCCTTCTGGAGGGATGGTTCCTGGGTCCACGGTTTCTGCTGGTGGCAGGTTCTGAAGCGTGTGTGGTGGGGCCTGCGCTATCTGGAGGTGCTGAGAGGGCTGGTGGGGAGTCATCAAGGTGGAGGGCTTGTCGGGGGTTCTGAGTCTTCAGTGTTGCCCTGTGAACCAGTGTTCTTCTGCCCACATGCTTTCTAATTCTACTCAGGTCTTTGTTTTTCGAGTTGGAGTCTCACTCTGTTGCCCAGGCAGGGGTGCAGCGGCACACTCATGGCCACCCCGACGTTAACCTGCTGGGCTCTGGCGATCCTCCCGCCTCAGCCTTCCAAGTAGCCGGAACTACAGGTGCGCGCTGCCATGCCTGGCTAGTTTTTGATTTATTGTAGAGACGAGGTCTCGCCAAGTTGCCCGGGCTGGTCTCGAACCCGCGGGCTCAGGCAACCTGCTCGTCTCAGCCTCCCAAAGTGCTGGGATGACAGGATGAGGACATTGCTTTTAATAAGGTATTTTTTCTATTCAAAATAATTTTAAAAACACTCTACTAGAATATATCTCAGTTCAAGTCAAAAAACATTTTCGGCATATAAATAAACGAGGTATAAATAAACGAGGTATAAATAAACCCACAATAAATGTGCTTAGCACTGGGTGGAAGTAGAAGGAAGGTCCGAGACGGTCAAAGACAACCATCTCTGGCTTCCAGAAGCTTCCAGTTTTCATGCCAAAGGACTTACGGATGTATCCATGATTAGAATAAAGCCATAAAATGAAGAAGGACCTAATGGCAGTTATGGGGAAGGGGGAGCATTTCCACTTGGGAAAATCCAGGGTGGCTTCCTGGAGGAAGTGTCCTTTTGAAGCACAAGTGAGGTTTCCACAGGTCTGGGGTCGGCACAGAAAGAAGCAAGGACTGGGGGTGGCTAACTTCCCTGCGCAATCCTGGCAGTATAGAAGCGCAGCCTGTTCACCCATAGGGGTGGGAGGGGAGAGCTGGGAGGATTCCCTAAGGCGAGTCCCGACTCCTCCCAGAGGGCTTGGGCACCACAGCCAGTGTCCCTTCCGCCCCGCTAGCCTGAGCCCCCAGGAGTGTCCCTGTCCCGCTCTGGGAAACGGCCTCCGACCCTGAGCCCCCAGCCTCACGCCGTCAGGTGCGTCTAGTCAAATCCATTAATTTGGAATTTGTGATGATTTCATCTGAGCGGCGATGCTCGGCTCTGCATTGAAAATCTGGTTCAGAAGCAAATTATTTCAGTAAATAAAATTTCAAGGCCAGCTGCTTATCCTGCTCAGCAAGCCCTTGACGAAGGCCAAGGGCGCTCCGGAAGGGAGGGCAGCGACAGACAAGAGGGCAGGCGCCGGGCTGGGTGTCCTGCAGCTGGCCCGGGGGCCTGCGGAGCCAGCCTCCGTCGCCGAGTCCCTGCCTCACCAGGAAAGAGCCCGCAGCCCACAGAGGCACGATCCCGGCCCGGCTTCCTGTGTGTGTGTGAGGTGTGTAGGGCGGAGGGCTAGGTCTAGCCAAACCTCACTGAGCTCCCCCCACCCCAGCCCCCGCTGACACGTGGACACCAGAGAGACCTGGCCTGCCTGTGGGTGTTTCTGTTCCTCACACTCGCGGGGAGAAGCTTTGGCGTCTGCCCCATGCCGGCGATCTGCCTTGGCCCACCCTCACCGGCACCTAATTTTGAGCCTACGGACTTCCAGGCCCTGTGCTTAGCGCTTCTGCAATTATTATCTCCACTTTGCAGATGAGAAGATGGAAGCACGGAGAGAAAGAGGGGGTGTGTGCTAAGCAGGTTGCCCACGGTCACGCCGCGGGCAAGGTGCCCGGGAGTCCCTTACCTTCTAGGGGTGCCGGGAGGGTTAGTGGGTCCATGGCACTCCCAGCATCTGGCACATAGTACGTGCTTGGTAAGCGGTTATTGTCATTGCTCTGAGACTACCTCCCTCTCTGGGCCAGGCAGGGACACCCTGGGGAAGGGCGGCCCCCTCGCAAAGCCTCTGTGGAGGGTGGGAGCCCAGAGTCTCTGTCCATTCCGGGAGACTGCTCAGGTGAGGCTGCAGCCCGAGGACCAGACTGGCGTGGAGAGGAAGGTTTCCTCCCTCCCGGCAAGGCTCTGATTGGAGCCCATTTACATCTTAAAACCCAACTTAGAAAACCACAATCCATCAGCCAGTGATGGTGTAAATTGCTTTGCTAAATATATTTCTGGGTACATGGTAAGTAAAAATATCATGAATTTAATAAGCCTTGGAATTCACATTTTTCCAATCCTAATTAAGTTTCTCTTCTGCTTCAGACGTTCTCTTCTCTCCGGCAAGACCGGGAAGGGAAGGCAGTCGTGCGCAGGGCTGGGCCCAGCTAGGTGCTTCACCTCCACACATCCACGCGTGTGTCATCCTCTCGGGAGCTCCGTGCGGATGAGGTCACTGTTCCCACGTCACAGAGGCCGGCCCGCGTCTCAGAGAGGTTCGCTGCTCTATCCAGGGGTCGTGGCTCGGAACCAGGTTTGAATCCAGCCCCGGCTACCTCCTCCTACGGTCCCCACTCTGGGTCCCCATGGGTTAGCGAAGTGGCCTCCCTGGTCCCAGGGTCTGGGCCCAGCTTGGCTCACCCCCGGGGGTAACCTGTGTCCTTAGTGCCTTTGGTCACATGTTCACTCTTGACCCTCACATTCCCCCGAGCACACCATCCATTGCAGACACCCACAGTGGGTGTCACACCCCATGACGGAGACTCATGGGTGCTGAGGCAGAGACAGCACCTCAGCCCAGAACGGCCGTCACAGCGGGCATGTTCACCGTGGTGATAGTTAATCGCCTGTGTCAACTTGGCTGAACCACAGTGCCCAGATATCTGGTCAGCTATTATGCTGAGTGCTTTTGCAAGGGTATTTTTTTTTTTTTTTTTGAGTTGAAGTCTCACTCCATTGCCCAGGCTGGAGTGCAGTGGGCACGCTCACGGGCACCCTAGCGTCGACTTGCTGGGCTCCTGCGATCCTTCTGCCTCAGCCTTTCAAGTAGCTGGAACTACAGGCAGGCACTCCTAGGCCTGGCTGATTTCTTTTATTTATTGCAGAGACGAGGTCGCGCCAAGTTGCCTGAACTGGTCTCGAACCCACAGGCTCAGACAATCCACTCCCCTCGGCCTTCCAAAGCGCTGGGATGACAGGCTGACCCACCCAGCCCAGCCTGTGAGGGCATTTTTTGAGTGAGATTAACATTTAAGTCAGTGGACTTTGAGTAAAGCAGGTCACCCTCCACCACGTGGTGAGCCTCACCTGGTCAGCTGAAGGCCACAGACCACAGACTGACCTCTTCTGAGAAAGAAGGAATTCTGCCAGCCGTGGACCTTCACACTCGAACTGTGCCTCTTTCCTGCTGGCCTCCCCCTGAAGATTGTGTACTTGCTGGCCTCTCCCATCATGTGAGCCTGTTCCTTAAAATAAAGCTATGTGATCCCAGCACTTTGGGAGGCCGAGGCGAGGGAATTGCCTGAGCCCGTGGGTTCGAGACCCGCCTGAGCAACTTGGTGAGACCTCATCTCTACAATAAATCAAAAAATTAGCTGGGTGTGATAGCATGCACCTGTAGTTCCAGCTACTTGGAAGGCGGAGGCAGAAGGATCGCCGGAGCCCAGTAGGTCGAGGCTGCAGTGGCCGGGAGTGGCCACTGCACTCCAGTCTGGGCGACTGAGTGAAACTCCAACTCAAAAAAATTAATAATAAATAAAGCTATGTGTACACAGATACACACATCGTGTTGACTCTTTCTCTGGAGAGCCTCAATCTAATCCGGCCATGTTGAAGCTCTGTGCCAGTCCTTGGGCCAGCACGGAGCCCTCACGAGGCTCTGGGCAGTGGGAACTGTCATCAGTCTTTTACGGAGGGGGCATGGGAGCTTGGAGCTTGAGTGGCATGCCTTCTGTCCTGCCGAGGGAATGAGAGCATCAGCCTGAGTTAGAGCAGTTTGCATTCCCAGTTCCAAGGTGTGCCCCTGCCATGGGCCTCTGTTTCTGCAATCACCTGGGGAAAACATCTATGGGTTCCCTGGGGATGTCGGTGAAACCCTTGGTGGGTGGAAGCCATTAGGAGGGGGACAAAGCCAGCATTCCATCCAGGTGCGCCCTGGAGCTGCAGCCACTGGGTTCTTGGCCTCGTGGGTCCCCATCTAGCGCCAGAGGGCTTCCTGGCCCCTCTGTCCTTTTGCTTCAGGCCAGGGTGGCTCCCCCAAGGCTGCCCCGAGGCTGGCATAGGGACCCTTCTCCTTTCCTGGGAGGCCTCGACACAGAGTGGCTGGGCAGGGCAGGTCTGCCTGCGGTAGGGACAGCATTCCATCCTCTGCCGCTGTCTGCAGTGGCGCCGCCGTGTAACTGTCCACAGAACATTAGTTGCACATTACAGGGTTATGTTCCATGGCGCGATGTATTCCCCAGACGGGTGGGATTCCAGAGGGTGGGCCGAGGCCCGAAGTCTGGCTCCTCTTCCCCTCTGGGCCTGAGGCCGCGGCACTGACATTCTGAGCCCCAAAGCGCAGGGACAAGCCCACCCTCCACTGGCCCATTTGCTTCCTGCCACAGTCCTTCACCCTTCCCAGTCTTTTCCTTGAAGTACCCTCAGCCCCATTCCCAGGAGAGATGACAAGTCCCTGCCACACGCTCTCCTTGCTTACCTCTTCTTCCCAGCCCCGACAGCAAGCGCTGCGGGTACTCGTCCCGGAAGGCAGCACTGCCTCCACCTGTCCCCACAGGCCTCAGGGAGATGCTTCAGCCGCGGCCAGGTGCGTGGGCCACAGAGCTGGCCTCGGCACCTGCATGTGATCGTGGCCAAGCTGCATTGCCTCCCTGTGCCTCCCTGTCTCTAAAATGAGGTTCTGACACCTTCAGTTGTGGTGAGGATTACATGAGTCAGTGGCTGAGCCTGGAAAACAGGTGCCACTCCGTAAATATTAAGCCCATTGCTATTATTATTGCCTTTCCCCAAGCCCAACAAGGATGGAGATGGTGGCTTGGCTGCAGTGCGGTGTGTGAAGGAAGCCTGTTCTCTCCCTTCCTGTGGGGGAGGAGCGGGGAGGCCGTCTCTCCCCACCTCATGAGTGCTCTCCCAGAAGCATCGTCAGCAGACTTTCTGGTCCCCTCTTGCTCTCCTCGCAGGGTGGGGACAGAGTTGTCTCGAGAAGCCGGGTCCAGGAAAGGGTGGCCAGGGTGTTGCCTGCTCTCCCACTGTTGGTGGGCAGGGTTGTGCACTCCTGACTCGGACAGAGTGACCCCAAGGATAAGGGCTGAACTGGCTGGGCATGGTGGCTATGCCTATCATCCCGGCACTTTGGGAGGCCCAGGCAGAGGATTGTTTGAGCCCAGACCTTCAAGACCAGCCTGGGCTACGTAGCGAGACCCTGTCTCTACAAACATTTTAAAAATTAGCTGGGGGGGGTGTGGTGGCACGCACCTATAGGCCCAACTATTTGGGAGGCTGAGGTGGGAGGATCACTGGAGCCGTGAGCTGTGATCATGCCACTGCACACCAGCCTGGGTGGCAGAGTGAGACCCAGACTC
>NW_007199188.1:23128-29287 GCF_000164805.1 Carlito syrichta | reverse complement strand
AAAAAAAAAAAAAAAAAATCTGGGCTGTAGCTGCTTTGCTTTGTTTGCAGGTACCTCACCCAAGGAAGTCTCTGGCGTCACAGTGGGGTTGACTAGTCAGACTTAGAGAGGCCACCTGCTGGAGGACTGCCTCCTGGGGTCTCTGCTGGCACCTCAGTGCTGGGGGACCCACTCAGGCAGAGAGGCAGTGGATGGAGGGTGTGAGGGGCAGACTCCAGCCCACCCTGAAACCCACACAGCCACGGCCAGACCTGGCCTGTTGAGGACGGTGGCCGGGAGGGAGGAGCAGAGCTGTGGATTTTGCAGAGACAGAGGTTTTTAAATGAACCGGACTATATCCTGCAGTGAGACGGTGCTATTAGCCAGGCATGGCTGAAAATGTATATAATTTGCCCAGAGTTCTTTAAGGGAATAGGCAAAGGAGATTCAGAAGGTTGGATGGAGTGTATGAGGGGGAGTTGGAAGGACACGTAAAGCCATTTCGGATCTGCTCCCTAACAAGCCGAGACTCCTCCATCTGTGGGTCTGTGGATTTATCTAATAGTTGTCCTCCTGCGTGAGCCACAACTGCCATTGCCTGGTGGTGGTGATATCCCACGTTGGGCTCGCTGTAGGCCTTAAAATAAATGCTGGTCGAACGGATTAGGGAAGGGGCTTTGTTCTTCTAACCCTGGAGCCCAGGGAAGAGGAATGGCCTGGAGTTCCCAGGCTCCCTGAGTGGGGTCCTTGCTCCTTCCACCTGCTGGTGGGGCTTTCGGTCGCTGGGTTGGAGCGGAAACGGAGGAGGCTGGGAGGCGAGGGCTGGAGAGGAGTCTGGCATGTGTTTCTGACACTCCAAGCATCTGCTCTCAGTGTTCTTCAAGCAGAGGAAGTCAGCATGTCACCGACAACGGCAAGGAGACAGAGACGGAGCCACGTCTCACATCGTTCAGCCTCTTGAGAACTGCATCATGGGTTGGGGTGCGGTGGGGGATCACAGGAGGAAGGGCACCAGTGACCCGGGGCCATGCCAGAAGCCAGCTCTGGGCAGAATGTGCCTGTTTCCGGGACGGGGGACAGAGTACAAGCCCTCTTTCCCCCACGTCTTCAGTTTTCTTCATTTTCCTGGAAAGCCTGAACTGCAAAGAGAAGGGAACCCTCTTCTCAGGAGCTCAGCTGCCCACGACGGCTTGTCTGGGAGTCCAGGGTCTGAGACCACCGCAAGGATAGAGCCCCAGCCCTGGCAGCTTCAAAGCCACGTCCATCGACCTGGGCTCCCAGCATCCAGAAACCCTGGAAGTTGCAGTTCTGGTGGCTTCGTCCCTGAGTCTCCCAGATCATTTTTCCAGACACGTAGAACCTTCCTCTCCCCTTCTTAATGGCTCCCAAGGCTGTCAGCCCCGAGGGCTTCTCTTCTTTTAAATCAAATTCCCCTCTGGGTTTAATACACACACGCGTACGAGGCCGTCGCATCTCCTCAACTGCCCCAACTCATCTTTCCTGCCCTGGTGGCTTCCAGTCACGTGGTGCGGTGCTGTGAGTATCCTGTGGCTGACTGTCCCACGGCTGCCCACGTGGGGAAGGGAACACACGTGGCCCACTTCTGGTGCCACTGGAGATTTTATCATGGCGGCTCATAAAAAACAATGCACTCTCTCTCTACTGCCTTTGCCTCCTGTTTTCTTCCCTCCGTCCATCTGGCAACCTCGGGACAGATGAGCTGCTGTTCCACCTGGGGACGGAAGCGCCCGTCTTCTGTGTCCGGGGCTGTGTCTTCCTCCCAAAGCTGGCTTCGTGCTCCAGAGAGGCGGGAGCCGCCGAGGCTGGGACTGAGGCATGTGATCATACTAGAGGTATTTTTAGCTTTCTCATTAACCGAGTGCTTTCAAATTAGCCTTCTATTAACCTCAAAGGAAAATGAAAGTGTGTTTTTTTCATCTCAGAGTAAGTCTCTCCTGCAGAATATCAAGGTTTCCATGATTAACGTTTCATGCGCCTTGAAGCCCTAATGAAGTTGGATTCCCTAATATCTAACTTGATGGAATAATTGGTTCATGATCTCTGCAATGGGGAGAGAGATGCTGCCAGGCGGGGGAAATGGTCTTTTCCTCTCATCTCACACACCCTCCCTTCTGTCTCCCCTTCCCCTGCTCCCCACACCCCCATTCTGGAAGAGTCCAAGTGACCAACCCTGGATCTTATCTGGGGAGCATCGCCTCTTCTGAGTGGGCGATTTCAGGCGGATACAGAGCCACTGGCCCTCTCAGAAGCCCTGTCCGGTCCTGGAGCCGCGGGACTAGGGTCACAGAGGAGGCCTCTTGACTTTGGCGGCATTCCTTAAAGTGGGCTGATCACTCTACATCCGGGGGTTCAGGCTGGAGAGGGAAATAGACAGCCTCGCCATTCCTGAGGAGCGCCAGGTAGCAGACCCGGGGAGGTGAATCCAATTTCCACTCCTCACCGGCGACGCAGGGGTGACCTGCCTGGCGAGGGTCCGTGGTGTCTCTGTCTCAGGAAGGGCTAAGATGGGTTTTCTGGAGGGTATGAGCAGACCAGATGCCCTGGAAGCGGGTACCTGCCACACACAGAGTGAGCCGCCTGACAGCCTCTGTCCCCACGTCCCTGGAGGATAGGTAGGGCTGGCTCAAAGGACTGGCGTCCAAGTTCGGCTCTTTGTTTGCGGCCTTCCCTGCCTGCGGTCCCCAGGGCATGCCTCCTCCCTTCCTCCCCGCTTCCCCTTGAGTCCTCACCCAACTGCCCCTCCCTACCAGCCCGCTTAGGCCCCTCCCTCTCCCCCTCCATTTGTGGGTGTGTGCCTTCCAAAGTCCTACTATCAAAGAAGGGCTCTAGGCTTCTCAACTGGAGGCCTCTTAGGGAGACAGCTTGCTTCTCGTCAGCATTTGGCTCCCTGGGTGAGCTGCTCTGATGAAGAAGCTTCTGTCCTTGCGTGGGTGTGCTGCTTGGTCCCAAAGAGCTCCATCTCCAAGCGGGGTGGCGGAGGGAGGGGCCTGGCCTGGGACTCCTGTTCCACCTCCCTTGCCAGCCCAGGGAAGAGTCTGCCCTGCCCACGGGGCTCACTTACTTTCCTCTAGATGTGACCAGATTCCTGGAGGCCCCAGGAAAAGCAACAGGCCCCTGATGTCAGTGACTGCAGCAGAACGCAGAGGCAGGTGCGCATGTGTGACCGAGATAGGTCTCCAGCTCCCATGCCCTGCGCTCCATGTCCCCCTGCCTGCCTGGGTCGGAGGCCCTGTCCCTCCAAAATGGAACTGTTAAAAGGCAGACTCGCCACCTCCCCGTCAAACTCCTTCTTCCTCCTGTACTTCCTACCCAGCTAAGCGCCGCTCTCGACCTGGTCCCTAAGAAAGAAATCTGGGCTCACCCTAGACCCCTCCACGTGCCTCCAAGCCCTGTCAACAGCCGTGTGACGGGCCCTCCCGCCCCCCGTCCCCACTGTTCCTGCCGTGACTCCTGGCCTCGCTACCTCTTCTTGCTAGCACCTTCCAGAGGCTCCTGGTTACCTGTGGCTGAAGCCCACATCTCTTGGGCAAGTTGGGAGTCCCTGGGAGCGGGATGCGCCCTTTCCTTCCATCTCATCCCCAGTCATGCTGCCCTTCTCCCTCCTACAAACCCATTTTCAGCGAGGCCCAACCAACGGCACCTCGCTGGACGCCCCTCACCATCCCACACCACTGGGCTTTGCACACGGCGTTGCCTCTGACTTAGAATGCTCTTTCCTCCTGCTTCATCCAGTGAACTCCTATTCACCCTACAAGACCTCTTTAAACGTATCGTCCTCTGAGAAGCTGCTGTTGCTGAGAGGTTCTTCACCATGTCTACCGGAATCCGTGCATGCTCCCACCTGATTTCCCTATGATCTCACCATTGTCTACACTAAGGCTCTCAGGAGAAGTGTTCCCTGGGTTTTTCCCCTCTGAGAGGCTGTAGCACCATTCTACAGTTTTAGACAGGGAGCTCTGCTCCCAGGTTTTGCAGACACAGGTTACAAGTGGCTGAAGTCAGATCAGTGTCCTCATTCTCCTTCTGGTTCATTCTCACTCCCCCATCCCTCCTGCCTTCTTTCCTGGCACTGCAATCTTTCCTCTGGGAACAGGAAGCCCTCTGTAGGAGTCCTGGCTTTCCCTTCTAAACCACAGCCTTGCTGGGCTCGGTGGCTCAGCCTGTAATCCTGGGCTTTGGGAGGCTGAGGTGAGTGGATTGCCTGAGCCCGCGGGTTCAAGACCCGCCTGGGCAGCGAGACCTCATCTCTACAATAAATAAAAAAAAAAATCAGCCGGGCGTAGCAGCACATGCCTGTAATTCCGGCTACTCGGAAGACTGAGATGGAAGGATCTCCGGAGCCCAGCAGGTCGAGGCTGCGGTGGCCGGGAGCGGCCACTGCACTCCAGTCTGGGCGACAGAGTGAGACTCCAACTCAAAAAAAATAAGAATAAAAATAAAAAATAAACCAGAGCCTCCTACGGTCTGTCCCCTCTGCTGCTTCTCATTCCCTGTCTTTGTCCTTGTCCCCAGCGACGGTGGCCTTGCCTTCTCATCCCCACGTCTGCAGACTCTTGTGCCCGGGAGAAGGAGCATCAACCCTGCATGCACAACAGACCTCAAGGCCCACTTCTGCTCCACGCAGCCACTCCCAGCCCTCGGCCCCTCCTGCTTTCATCGATATATCCAGAGCTGGGAGGGGATGGAATAGGGACTGGGGGGTGGGGATGGGATTCCCCGTTAGCAGTTCAGGCCGAAGGTTTGGAGAGGACAGGTTGGTCTTCCTGGGTCTCGAGGTGGGTGGGTTGTCTATTGCTCGTTTGCCCACTGGACCCTGTCCCCCCTCCTGCCCAGGTCGACTGTTCTGCATGGGGAGAAACAGGTGAGGCTCCCTTTGAAAAAACCTCATACATAAAAATCTAGACTTAAAGTCAGGTAGGGGGTAATTAGTCACATTTCAAAAGAGTTCTTCTGTTTCAAAAGGCCCCGCTGGCAGGCAGCCCTTAATTAGCTCGCTCCCCTGGGGTGCGGACATCAGCTGGGACAGCCAGGCCCTGACTCACGTGTTTGCCTGCCCCCCTCCCCTTACTTTTCCTCCTGTGAGTTAAAGGCTTGTCTTTTTGTTTTAATTAACTTCTTTATTATCATGCTTTCTCTTGAGGCAGGGGAGGAGCATGGGTTGATTTTTCGTATTTCACAGATGTAGAAAACTGAGGCTACACAGCCAGAAGCATAGAAAAACAGGCTCTCAGGAGAGGCAGAAACGCCAATGCCACCCAACAGCTGCAAGCCTTTTCTCCCCTAGTGAGAGAATCCCTGGCATATTTGGGGAGGTAATGAAACCGGCTGAAGAACCATGTTTGCTGGCTTCCTAGGCAGTGAGGCAAGGCCACGGGAATGAATTCCATCCACGGATGTTCCGTGGGTCTCTGGACAGGTGGCTCAGCCAGGCAGGAGCACTGCCCTTAGATGCTCTTCCCTCTGTCTCCCTCCCTGCTGCCTGGAGGGTGATGGCTGGGGCTCCCACAGCCATTCTGGACCGAACTGGGGCCTTGAAATGAAATGGAGCATGCGTAGGACGGCAGAAGCAGAAAGACAGAGGGAATCTGAGTTTGATAACCGCAGAGTTGTCTTACCAGCCCTGGACCAGTGACCTCTGAAAGAAGCTGCCACCTTGGCCGAGCCATTATTGGTTTGGATTTTGTGTTGCAAGCCCCTGAATCTAATCCTTGTGAGTAAATGAAGCTTCCTGACTCTAACTTCAAGACACAGGCCCACAGCCTGAAGAGCGGAGAGAGTGGGTTGGCCCGCACAGTCTGTGTTTACAGCCAGGTTGTAGCTTTCCCCAAACCTGGTGTTGTTCATCCTCTATGCCACCTTCTCCTGTGGGACTGTGGATGCAAGTGACCTGGTAGCAGGAAGGGAGGGCTCTTGAAAGGGGGCATCTGAGTCTCTTCTGGGGCCACGTCTCTCAGCTGGAAGCACTGAGGGAGACCTATCACCACACTGGCAGTGTGTGCAACGCCAGAAGGCGATGAGGCCCACTGTCCTTTGGTGATGGGCTTGCCCTTTGTGTTTTTTGTGTGTTTGTTTTGTTTTTGGTTTTGGTTTTTTTTGAGTTGGAATCTCACTCTGTCGCCCAGACTGGAGTGCAGGGGCCGCTCCCGGCCACCGCAGCCT
>NW_007199188.1:19128-23108 GCF_000164805.1 Carlito syrichta | reverse complement strand
ACCTGCTGGGCTCCGGCGATCCTTCCGCCTCAGCCTTCCGAGTAGCGGGAACTACAGGCACCTGCTACCACGCCCGGCTAATTTTTGATTTATGGTAGAGACGCGGTCTTGCCAAGTTGCCCAGGCGGGTCTCGAACCCACGGACTCAGGCAATCCACTCACCTCGGACTCCCAAAGTGCTGGGATTACAGGCTGTGCCCTTTATGAACACGCTCACTCGATCAGGCTGTTCCATTTTCTCCCCCTGTGGCCACGCCCACTCAGCCAGACTCCTCCCTACTCTCACCCTATAACTAGCCCACTCAACCAGGTGTCTCCTTTTTCTCCCCCTGTGGCCACGCCCACTCCACCAGGCTCCTCCCCCTCTCTCCCTATAACCACACCCACTCAATCAGGGGCTTCCTTCCTTTCCCTGTGGCCACACCCACCCAAGCCTCTTTCTTGGTTGGGATTCCCATTTGCCCGCTCTGCTTACTTTCCAGCTGGTGCCCTTCACTTCGTAGGTGAACATCCAGAGTGCTGGCCCCAGCATAATTCCCACCATGTCTTCTCTGTCTTGCACTGGCACATCCAAAATGCCTCCTCGGCACTTCTGGGGTCTGCTGATTTTCTGTGGCTTGGTGTGGCTCTAGCCTGCACCAGGTTCCCCCCCTTATTCTTGTTCGTGTCCCTACAACCTGACTTTGGGCAACTCCTTCCCCATTTTCGGACCTCTCCATTTGCCCGCCATCAAATGAATGAGTTGGGTTGATCGCTAAGACCTCTTTCCCTGTTTCCTGGTCTCTCTGAGACTGCCAAGGTGGAATGAGCTCAGACAGAGGAAAGTTGCCAACACCAAACAGTTTCCAGCTGGGACTCGGGCCTGCCAAGCGGCCTCCTGACTCCCACATCAGTGCTGGCAGCAGGCAGGCAGGCAGGTGGGGATTTCTCCTCCGTGCTCAAGTCTTCCCTTGAGTCACTGCCAGGTGACCCCCTCCCACAGGAGCCCAAGTGGATGGAAGAGGGAGGGTGGACTCTCCTCCCCACCTCCTGTTACCAAAGTCCTCCAGGGCAGAACGGCCTTTGAAGAGCAGATGTTAAAACTTAAGGTGTCTTCCTGAGCTTCTTTGCTGGCGAGTGGTGCTTGCTGTCCTCTGAGGGCCCTGGAGAGAGGGATTTGAAGGCCGAATTCATTAGCAAAAGCCGCATTAGCGGAGGTGGCAGCGGTGGCGGTGGCTCTGAGCAGGTCTCTGCGAGCTTCCTATTACCTGGCCTTCCTGCACGGACTTCTCAACACATTTCGGCATCGATATCTGTGGGCTTAACTTGCCTTTTGGGCCCCGATGAAAAAGCTTGTGGTTTTTAATCTATTCTCTCTCTTCAAAGTATCCAGGTGTTCCCCGTCTTGTCCCCTCACCTCTTCCCTTCTGCCCGTGGCTCTTCCAGCTGCTCAGGGGTGGGTGGATGCCACCCCACCCACCCTGAGGGCTGTGAAGCATCAACCGGGAGACTGTCCCAACATCCCCATCCAGGGACACTAATGAAAGCAGAGAACCAAGTTCCTGGAGTCCCGGGTGCCAGCTGGGGGCCTGTTTCAGAGAAAATGTCTGATCTTTGTTCAAAGATTCAGGGGAGAGTTCTGAGTGGGACCCAAGTTCCACCCCCTCCCCCAGGTTGCGTTGTTCCCGCCTTCTCCCCAGGATACCACCCGGATACTGCCTTCAATACTGACCCATAGTTTCCCTCTTCCTGAACCATTCCTAGAGGGGATGCGGCCGTCTCCCCTGGAAATGCTTTTTTGTCATGGCTTAGAACTCTTCAAAGGGAAGAAAGGTTTTTTTCTTTCTATAAATCATACAGCGGGAAGAGACCTCAGAGATCGTCTAGTGCAATCCTCTCCTTTTGCAGATGAAAAAAAGGAGGCTCAGAGAGGTGACCAGTCAGGCCCACACGTGCACAGGTTTCTCAGGGAAGAACTGGTGTTGGAGAGCTTGGGGTCCCGGCCCCCAGGCCACGACCCTTGATTGTGTCACTTGTGTCATGATTCGCTCCAGGCAGCTGGAGGCGCCCAGAGGTGGGTGGTGCTGTCCGTCCCCATTGTATGCTTCTGGGACTCTGATTAGATCAAACCGTTTGAAATTGTCAACTCTGCCAGGCTCTAAGAATCCTCTGAGCCTTCATCTAAGAATTTCCTTTTCTGGACTTGACCTTTAAAGGTCCATCCTCCCAAGAAATCCTTCCATGGGGATCCTGGGCGAGGCCTGGGAACTTGCAAGCTTAGGGTCTGGGCTTCTGTGAAGGTGCCACGTGATCTGCGGTGGTGCCTCGGGGTGGCAGTGGAACCCCCACTTTGTAGGGTGGGCTCACAGCTGAGCTCTCCGGCAGGACAGAGACAGAGGAGGTTTTGGCAGGGAATGAGGTGTTGGGAACAGGGTCTCGGTGAGCAGAGGTTGCTTTTCCAGGCTGCTCCCGCTGGATTCTTGTATCTCAGTTCCGGGGCAGAGGGACTCGAGCAGAAACAAAGAGTGAATTTAGTACAAGACTCCCAGTATGGTGTCGGGAATGTGACATGATGTTTCCTGCACTCGCCTGAGCAATCTGGATGCCAAAGAGACCTGGGAAGGAGGGGAGAGGGGATTGCCCTCTTGTCCCCCCTTTTAGGCCATTAGCAAAGGGACTTCAGTCGAGTGACATCAGCACCATGAGTGTCTGGGGACATCCACAGAGAGAGGGGCATGCATGGCGGGAGGTGACAGTGGCAGCCAAAGTGTCTCAGCTGGGTTGCCCCCGAAGCAGTTGTTTTGGGAGGGGATTCCAGAAAGTCCTGGTAAGGGAAGGGGGAATGAGACCACGAGGGGAAGCAGCTGGTCCAGGGTGTGTTCAAGAGACCATATCCCGCACCTCGACCCCCTCACCGAATTCCACACTGTCTCACGTGAGGGGTGAGGAGTGGGCGCTTGTGTCTGTCAAATCTCTGTGTAGGTTCCAGGACGCAGGCGTAGAGTCCAAGGGGAGGGATCACTGGTACAGCAGAGACTGTCGTGTTGCCGACAAACTCTCCACCTTATGCAAAGCTCTGGGATATGGAAAGGTAACAGCAGACACGTGAACACACCAACTCTTCCAGAAGCTTCCATAAGGCCAGGACACGACACAGAAGCTCCTATTGCTCTGTGACTAACAGAACACCATGGAGCGCTGGTACAAGGGGCCACAGTCTGAGGACCACAAGGCAGAGTTGCAGAACAGACAGGGCACCTGGGCGGCAAGGTAGAGCAGCCACAGCCAGGACAGGAGTGTCAGGAGAGACCATCTTGCCCCAGGCGCAAGGGACAGACACCCTACAGGGGCTGGAACCAGAGCCAGCGATACTGGATCAGAGTGCAGAGGGCACCTTCCCTGCACCAGCAGGAGGCGAGGTCTGAGTTCCCACAGTTCCGTCTGTGTGGCATCCAGCCAAGAAGGAAGCTTCCCCTCCCTTCCCCTGCACACCCCCAACTGCCCCTCCCCCCTCCCTGTCCTGCCCTCCCCTCCCCTCCTTTTTCCTCCCTTCCCCTCTCCTCCCCTCCTGGGGCGCATTCCCAGCCCCCCAAAGCAGGCACGGCCATGTCTGCTTTCCGAGCCTGTGTGAGTTGGTGCCTCCCCTCCCCTGGCTGGGTTGTGGCCTCCCATCATCTACGCCCCAAAGTCCCTAGAATGAGCGAGAGAACACGGGCTGTTATTCAGCCTTTGAGATTGGATGTTGTCTGTCTCCATGCACGGGGGGCCCATCCTGGAGAGCACAGAGGGCCAGGACCCCAACACTCCAGGCACTCTTCAGCACTGTCGTCCGGAGGGGGGCCTGATGCCATGGACTAGGGTCTTGGCTGCCCCCTCAGGCCTCCAGGCTGAGTGAGGGCGGTGCTCACAGTTCCCAAAAGCTGGGCTCGGTGGCTCAGCCTTTGGGAGGCTGAGGTGAGTGGACTGCCTGAGCCTGCGGGTTCGAGACCTGCCTGGGCAGC
>NW_007199188.1:15982-19108 GCF_000164805.1 Carlito syrichta | reverse complement strand
GCGGAAGGATCGCCGGAGCCCAGCAGGTCGAGGCTGCGGTGGCCGGGAGTGGCCACTGCACTCCAGTCTGGGCGACAGAGTGAGACTCCGACTCAAAAAAAAAAAAAAGAAAATGCAAAGACCCAGGAGACTCAATAATTTCCTCCAGGCTGTAAGACTCAGAGCCACCACCCAGCCATGAGTCACCCAGGTTTACCCTTGAATCCATCTTGATGCTCTGCCGAAAAAGAAAGTCATTAGTCTTTCTTGAGTTCTTTCAACACAATGACAAAAAAAAAAAGTTCTAGAAAATAAATCTCTGTGACTGGAGAGGCCAAAGCCCAGGCTTTATTGTTTACCCCTTCAATGCACGACAACTGATAACACCAACAAACACGACTGACTTAGACATTCTTTGTGGTCCTTTAATATCACAGAAAAATACGCCTGGAGAGTGTTGGGGAGGCCTGGGTACTTGCAAGCTAAGGGCCTGGGCTTCTGTGAAGGTGCCACGTGATCTGCGGTGGTGCCTCGGGGTGGACTCACAGCTGAGCTCTTGGGAAGACAGAGACAGAGGAGGTTGCAGGCACTCACGTGCACAGAAGCATGCCTGGACACCTGCTGTGGACTCTCGCGGGCTCTGTGGGGTCTTGGTGATGGCAAAGACCAGAGGTACACCCAGCCGAGATCAGCTGGACGGAGATTGCGGCAGGAGTGGAGAACGATAGCCCACTCTCTGGGCACCCAGATCGGGCCTGTTGCCTCTTTCAAAGCGGAAATGTGATACTCACCAATAGTGGGGCCGCAACTCGGAATTTCTTCTCCATTTGCACAACCCTAGCTTCAGGCCAGAGTAGACACCTGTCATAAACCTACCTAGTGAATCCGGGGTTCCAATGCCACCTGTCGGGGGGAGCCTGGCTTGCCATGGGGGGAGATGTGGAGTTGGGGTGTGAACATATTTGATCTTAGAATTGTCTGGTAAACTTGGGGATGAGCAGTGGAGGAGGGGGCAAGATTATGCACAGACGGAGGGCTGAAGACAACTGAGCGTTCCAGAGAGAAGAAAGCTCTTGGAGACATGGAAAGATCAGATGAGTAGGGAGGGGAGCAGCAACACAGGGTGTTTAAAAAGCCGAAGGAGAGCTGGGCTCAGTGGCTCAGCCTGTCATCCCAGCACTTTGGGAGGCCGAGGTCTGTGGTTTCGAGACCAGCCCAGGCAACTTGGCGAGACCTTGTCTCTACAATAAATCAAAAATGAGCCAGGCGTGGCAGCATGCACCTGTAGTTCCGGCTACTTGGAAGGCTGAGGCGGAAGGATCGCCGGAGCCCAGCAGGTTGACGCTGGGGTGGCCGTGAGTACGCCACTGCACTCCAGCCTGGGCAACAGAGTGAGACTCCAACTCAAAAAAAAAAAGCTGAAGGAGATTATGAATCAGGACGTTTTCATGGTGGTTTGAAAGGGACACCCAGGCAAAAGGAACACCTGCAGGGGCTGAGGTCTGAGGCAGGCTATTCCAGAGACTAAAGAACAGACGTGCATCAGGAGAGGATGCCCCTACCCAGGTGAAACATCTCACGTCCTCCCTTGGACCGCGGGTGGTGGGAAGGGAGCCAGCTCCCACTTGAGGTTGATGATGGGGCATGTCTGCAGGGATGGTAGTGGTCAGGGAGGGTGGTGGAGGAGGACCGCTCAGTAGGCATCTATGCGACGCACCCAGTAGGTGTTTAACGCATGCCCGTGGAAATGCATGAATGCATCAGCGGGTGCAGTTGCACCAGTCTGGCACTAATGGCTGCAACGTCACAGCAGCTGTTCGGGAGAGTGATGGCTGTGATGAAATTGGCAGGGCTGTGAGTGGCTAGGGAGGGCAGGGCTCTTGAGACGTGGAGTTTTCGGTGAAAAGGCAGTGAGCTAAGCCAGGAGTGACCACCTCTGTGGCCATCTGATTGTTCAGATGAATAGCCAGAAAGGGTGAAACAGGCTTTTAACAAAAGCGACCTTTAGGGCTGCAGAAGTGGAGGGCTCAGACCCCGCCCCCCACCCCAGAAAACGCCTCTCCACGCAAACATGAAAGAAAGGCAAATCCTGATGGATGGTGAGCCCCCACGCTCTCAGGTGCTCTTGCCTCTTCTCATCCCCGCCGCACTAGTGTCTTGGACCAGCAGGAGGGGATTTTGGCTTGACTCTGCGATGTTTTGCTAGTGTAGCCAACATTCACTGAGCTCTTCACAAGTACCGTCCCTGTGAAAGTGCTTTACAGGAATGAACTCCTCTCAGCTTAAGGTGTAGGTACTGGTGACAGCAGCCTCTTTTTACAGATGGGGAAACTGAGGCAGAGAGAGGCCATAAGCTGACCTGCATAGATCCAGGAACTGAACTCAGGCAGGTGGACTCAGCCCTGTCCTCCTAGTCCCTTGCTTATAGCAGCCTTTTCAGGTGTCTGCGCGTGTGTGGGTGGCTTGGGTTCGGTAGAGGGAAAGGTCCCTTCTGGTCGCCTCCCTGTCGGGCTCTGGAAGGTGTGAGTTTGGGCTGTGGAATCGCGTTCGCAGGGGTTTGGGTTCCAGCTCTGCCTCTCAGCATCTGTGCCACCTTCCCTTTCATCATCTGTATGATTTGTGTGGTCAGGCTTCGGGACAATGTATTCCAAGGCGCTTTGCACTTTATGTGACATATAATAGGTTGAAAAGCCTTCACACAGTCCATGTGTGCTCCAGTCCTAAGAAACATGCTCTGCTTGAATTAGCCGGTTCCTGCAGCATGAGCATTTGTTTTCTCCTACCTTGCATCCTCAGTGCAACCTTAGAGCGAATTCTTGGCTATGCCTATTGTCAATGCCTGGGGTAGATTTCTCCGAGTTCACCCATTACAGTCCAGTGGCTGACCTCCAGGGCCACTGTGATCCTGACTGTTGGGTCAGTGGCTGAATCAACCTGACATCTACTTCCCGGCAGAGGAGGCCCCCTGAGTGGTGACTGGGAGGCGAAGCTACTCCAGGCAGGCAGAGGAAGTCCAAGCAGGTTGGTTTTGCTGGTATAGTGCAAATTGGGGGAGGCTGGGGAAGGACCCAGGCAGGCTGCAAGGAAACCTACCTCCAGGAGCTTTAGCTTGATCTTGCAGGCATGGAAGCCTTTTTTTTTTTTTTT
>NW_007199188.1:1929-15962 GCF_000164805.1 Carlito syrichta | reverse complement strand
TGTATCTCTCTGTCACCCAGACTGGAGTGCAGTGGCCGCTCCCGGCCACCGCAGCCTCGACCTGCTGGGCTCCAGCGATCCTTCTGCCTCAGCCTTCCGAGTAGCTGGAACTACAGGCGCGCGCTACCACGCCCGGCTAATTTTTGATTTATGGTAGAGATGAGGTCTCGCCGAGTCGCCCAGGCGGGTCTTGAACCCGCAGGCTCAGGCAATCCACTCACCTCAGCCTCCCAAGGCACGGGATGACAGGCTGAGCCAGAAGCCTTTGAAGGTGTTGTATAGGAAGGCAGCCTGGCCACATGGGGGCTCCTCACCTCGTGTGGAGGGTGGGTTGGAGGCCGTCGGGACTGGAGCCGGAAGGCCTGCTGACGAGCTGCCGTCAGAGTCCCAGCACTGGCCCCAGGAGGGGTCCCCGGGTCATCCCACCTCCCAGGCTCACCTGCTTCCCTGCCTCCTCCTCTCTTGGCTTCTGCCTCACTTTCCCCCCGCCATTCTTCCAACTCACAAGGATGTTCCCGCTCCAGACGTCTGCCCCTGCCGCTGCCTCGCCTCCGCCCAGCACGCTTCCTTCAGAGGTCTGCAGGGCCTTCCGGTCTCTGCTCCAATAGCATCTTGCTAAAAAGGCTTTCTCAAGCATCCCGCAATGCACAGTTCCCTGACCCCAGCATTCTCTAGCCTCTGATCTGGCTCCATTATTTTCTTTCTTAGCACTCAACACTACAGGATATTGTATTTATCCATTCATTTATCATCTGGCTCACCTCACCACAATATAAGCTACCCTACCCAGGGCCAGTGGTTATTTTGTTCTCTGCTGTCTTCTTGAAGGTAGATACTCAACTATGTATTGAGTGAATGAATAAATCTGAGTGGCAACTTACCGATCTGCAACACGCTGAGACGTATGTCAAGCCACGATTCAGTCCTCCATGGCTAAGCTCACCAGCAAACATTTGATTTTTAGTTTAAGCACTGAACACAGTCTCCTTGATGCGGAGGGGTGGTGGCTCATCATTAGAATGAAATTCCCTGAAGTCTTGTGCAAGCACAGTTTGTAGAGACAGGCTTGCACGATAGGACAGTCGTGGAGCAACTTGACTCCTGTGAAGGCAGACGAGGGCTCTTTGTCAGTTGGTGCATTGTTCCTTCCTGCGATGACATTGTTCTTGAGTGGTAAGTAATTGGAGCCTCAGGGCCACCTCTTGCTTTGTGGATAAGCACAGCTCCAACACTTTAGGCAAAGTGCCCACGATAAGAAACAGAACATAGCGATACACGAGAGCACAAACCAAGAAGTCAATAACGACTTGACGTTCCGAGGAGCAGATGCTCCAACAACTTGGAAGGTCTTTTCCCAGTGGGGACCCGAGTAGTTCAACAACGGTTGCCTTTTATGGAAGACACACTTAAAAGGAAGGAAAAGCCCCAGGCAAGTGGACAGCTAGTTTTGGGGGCAATGCCGGCAGGTTTGCATGAATTTCATCTTAGGAGGGGTGAATCCCAGCAGCCTTGATGTGATAGCCTAAGAGGGTGACATTGGAAGTTATGACATCATGGTTTTCCTTTCTCCTTTGGACACCAGATGATTCAAAGGAATTTACAGGGGGGAGGGGTGCTCCCCAAAATCTGGAGTTATCTTTTGGAGGGCGGGCGCCTCATAGTATTGGCTTCCCTTGCTAGGTAAGTGTTCTAGGAACCTATCAGCATCGGTGTATCAGCTGGCATTGTGACAGGCTGCATCTGGCTTCAGTGAATTTTTTTTGGAGATTCAATGAGTATGCCCATTTCGTGATGGATGATTTCCGAGTGCACCTGCCCTCACTGCGCTGAGTGTTCAGCGGTTTGTGACCCAAAATAGTATGATCCCCCCCATGCCCCACCCTCCCCATTCACCCGATCTTGCCTCTAGTGGCTTTTTTTGTTTCCTTGGATTAAAAAAGTCCTGAAAGGGAAAGTTTTGTCCGTGTAGAAGAGGTGAAACAAAAGACAGCAGAAGCACTAAAAGGCATCCAAACTGATGAGTTCAAAAACTGTTTTGAGCAGTGGAAAAAGCGTATTGCATCAAATGGAGAGTACTTTGATGGTGACTGAAGCTTAAACATGTAAGAATAAATACACAATTTTTATAAATAAATTCTGAGTTTTTGGGGGAGCTCCCCCCCGTATTCCTTGGATGATTCTATAAATTGGAGGACTGCATTGAACGCATTGAACTATGGTCTTACGCCAGGAATTGTAGGAAGCAGACTTTCCATGCAACTACAAGGAATCGAAGGAGTGCTCAACATTTCTGATCTAAAGATGCCGTACTTAGGGTCACTTTTGGTGAATGACAAGTGTCTAGAGAACCATTATGCAGGATTAGCCATGGATGAATTTGGGGTAGCTCTCACTGCTGTCAAGATTTTTCCTCCAACTGGAATATCAAGTGGTTAAAGGTAGAGACCTCAAATGTATTGTAAATAGATATGAAGGGAGTCAGGACACAGAATCCTTGAGAGTCTTCTGTTGTCAGTGTTACAGTACGTTACTTTTCATGCTTTAACATTCACTTTCTTTTTGTTGTTGTTGTTTTTTTGTTTGTTTTTTTTTTAGTTGAAGTCTCACTCCTCTGCCCAGGCTGGAGTACAGTGGCACACTCATGGTCACCCCAGCATCAACCTGCTAGGCTCTGGCAATCCTTCTGCCTCAGCCTTCCAAGTAGCCGGAACTATAGGCGCACGCTACCACACCTGGCTAAGTTTTGATTTATTGTAGAAAGGAGGTCTCCCCAAGTTACCCAGACTGGTCTCGAACCTCTGGGCTCAGCAATCCACTTGGCTCGGCCTCCCAAAGTGCTGGGATGACAGGTTTAGCCACCGAGCCTGGCCAACATCCACTATCTTAATAGGCCTACAAGATAGATATTATTATCTCAGTTTTAGAGATGGTAAAACTGTGACAGAGAGATTTTAAAAATTCCCAAGACCACACAGCTACAAAATTGGGTTTTGAGTTCATGCTCTCTCACCATGCAATTTAACTTCTTAGCACCCACATACACATCTACTGTTCAGTATTACTAAGTGTTCAGCTTCTGCCTGGGTGTGACATATAGCTATATGCCAGTGGTTTAGGAAGAAATTTTGGGGTCGACACGATAATGATGCCAGTTAGATACTCAAGGTACAGCATCTCTTTCCTGAGAGGAGAAAACAAAGTTTGTTTTCTAGTTTTGGGGGGCCAAAGTAAAGGTTAGATCCAGTTATGACTGTTTTCCATTTGTGCAATCTATGTTCCTCAGAGATCACTGAGAATTCTGATCCAGAGGTGATGATGACTTTGGACTTAGACGGCTGATGGTATGAGACTAGGCTTTGTATTTCCTCCATGCAGTGATGAGTAGAAGGTTCTCTTCTCGAGTTTTTGCACCCAACGTTAACAGTCTTCAGCAACACAAGTTGAGTGGACAACTGTGAAAAACAAACAAACCCCAAACAAAAAAGATGGTGGAAGCTACTACCTTCTACTGGTAAAGTAATGTGGCCATAGTAACTCTTCCAAAGAGGATTATTATAAACCCTGAGCAAAATATAAAAGGGCACCAAGGAGCAATCAAAATTAAGCAGAAACTGGAGATGAGTCTGTCCTTGAGAGGCTAACTACATGGGTGATATTGGTGAGTTTGAGGCTTTTTGCCTAGAACTCCCAGATCTGTACATGAATTGAGGTGGTAGAAAGCCACAGCTGTGCTGGCTTGAGGTGTCAGAGGGCAGCATTCAAGGTTGGAAGAAAGCCAGAAAGTTAAGGAGGAAATCCTTGAAGTAAGAATTCCTTAAGGAGGAGGGACCCCAAAATATACATATGAGATCCACTCAAATTCTTGGCACTTCCAAGACATGTATGTTCAGGGGAAACTCCACAGAGAGTTTTTTTTTGAGGGGGGGGGCTGGATGTGATAATGACACTACTCGACAGTTCCCAGAAAAAAAGAACAGTAACTGGAAGCTGGAGGAACTGAGTGGAGATTTTTAGTTGCTGCTGGCCAAAGGAGAGATTCAATTTAGAGCCTGAGATAGTCCATCTGATTGCCTGATTGAATAAATTGACAGAAAAACAAAACTGACTTCAAAGTCTTTGCAAGGTAGTATTCAAAATGTTCAGTAGCCAATCAAAGACAGATTGAAGGAACAGGAAAATGTTGCTTTACCAAACGAAAAACAATAAAAACCAACCTCAGGATCATCTGGATGTTGTAATTAGGAGATAAGGAATTTAAAGCAGATATGATAAATATGCTTAAAGGCTTAAAATATATACATATGGGAAATGCATACAAAATGGGAATCTCAGTAAAGAAATAGAAACTATTAAAGAGAGCCAAATGGAAATTCTAGAGAAATGCTCTCGAAAGAACTTTTTGCAGTGATGAAATGATCTCCACTGGCACGGTCTTATGTGATTGTCATTAGTCACCTGTGGCCCTGGAGCCCTAGAAATGTGACTACTGTGAATAAACCACAAATCAATTTTATTTAACTTGAATTTAAAAAGACACTCGGTGACTACTGGATTGGGCAGTGCAATTCTACACCTAAGATGTACATAACTGAAGTGAAATAATGTCTTAAATCACTTAGTAGTAGATTGGAGATGGAAGAAGAAAGAGTTTACAAATTTGAATACAGATCAATAGAAATTGTCCAATGAGAAGAATAGAGCGAACAAAATAAGAAAAATGAACAGAACCTTATAAATCTGTGGTCACTGTCAAGCTAAAATATGTGCAATTGGAGTACTAGAAGGGGAAGAGACAAAAAATAAAGCAGAAAAATATTTATAGAAAAAAACGATGGAAAACTATGAACATTTAATGATCAATTTATAGATCCAAAAAACCCAGAGAACCCCAAGCAGGATAAATAAAAAGGGAACCATACCAAGGCCCATTACAATTCAGCAGTTGAAATCCAAAGATAAAGAGAAACTCTAAAAGCAGTCAGAGAAAAGCAGCACTTTCTATTAAGAGATAAGAGTGATGCCTGACTCCTCATCAGAAGCAAAGTATGCTGGAAGACAATGGAACAATAACTTTAAAGGGCTGAAAGAAAAAAACTGTCACCAAGAACTCTATATCCAGCCAAACTATCCCTGAAAAATAAAGATAAAATAATTAGTCAGCTCAGGTTACCATAACAAAATACCACAGACTGGACGGCTTAAACAATAGTAATTTATTTTCTCACAGTCCTGGAAACTGTAAGACTGAGATCAGGGTGCCAGTGTGGTTGGGTTCTGGTAAGAATCTCTTCCAGGCCCGCAGATGGCCACCTTCTCACTGTACCCTCACATGGCCTATGGCATTTTCTGGGTTTGTACTCATGAAAAGAGAGCATGAGCTCTCTTCCTCTTCCTCTTCTTAGAAAGCTACTAATCCAATTAGATTAGGACCTTACCCCTATGACCTAATTTAACCTTAATTATCTCCTGAAAGGAATTAGGATCTCAACATGCAAAGTTTGGGGAGAGGGACATAAGTCAGTGTATAACAGGAACAAATACATCAAAAGATCTACAAGGCCTCTACACATAAAATGCAGAATACTGTTGAGAGAAATGACAGCTTCTGTAATAATAGTTTATGTAATGTATTTTTATAATTTCTGTAATAATAATGGCTATTTCTATAATAAACGAAAAGATATATATCACATTCGAGACTTAAATGACTCCATAGTGTTAAGATGTAAATTCTCCCCTAGTTATAGTTTCAGTTTGATCCCAATTAAAATTTCCTCAGACTTTAAAAAAATACAAGTTGATAATATGCTTCTAAAATTCATATAGGAAAACAAAGGAACCAGAATAACCAACCCACCCTGAGAAAGAGCAAAGCTGGAAAATTTAAACTTCCTAAACATGAGACTCACTATAAAGTAATCAAAACAGTATAATATTGCCATAGTAGACTATTTAGAGCTGAGTGTGGTTGAGCACACCCATTGTCCTAGCTTCTGGGGAGGCCGAGGCAGGAGGATCCTTGAGCCCAGGAAGTTGAGTTCTGCCTAGGCAACATAGCAAGACCTCATCTCTACAAAAAAAATTTAAAAATTACCTGGACATGGCAGCACCCACCTGTAATCCTAGCTACTTGGGAGGCTGAGACCAAAGGATTACCTCAGCCCAGGAGATCAAAGCTGTGGTGAACTGTGATGGTGTCCTTTGCACTCCAAGCTGGGTGGTAGAGTGGAACTCTGACTCAACCCAAAAAAGAGTAAATAAATAAATAAAAGCTAATTGGTCAGTGAAATAGAACCATGAGGCTAGAGACAGAGGTACATGATCAACTGATTTTTGACAATGGCACCAAAACTCTTCAATGGGCAAAGAAAAATCTTTTCATCAAATGCTGTTAGAACAACTAAGTGTCCACGTGGGGGGAGTGTGTGTGAGAACTTCAACTCCTACCTTAAACAATACACAATAATTAATAGGAGAAGAACGATAAACCCACAAATAAAGACTGACATTAAGACGTTTTAGGAAACACAAGAATATCTTTGCGTTTTCGAGTAAGTAAAAATTTTCTGGACACGGAAAATAAGAACTTCTCATCAAAAGACAGAATTAAGAAAATAAAATGGCCAGCCGTCAATTGGGAGGAAACATTCACAAGACATGTCTGACAAAGGACTTGTGTCTGGATTATATACGGATGTCTACAAGTCAATAACGAAAGACAAACAACTCACTACGAGGTAGTCATGCGATTTTAAGATGCACCTTCCCAAGGGGAACAGGCAATAAGCACGTATAAAAATGCTCCACATTTTACTCGTCATCAGGGAAACGCAAATAAAAACCATAATGAGATATACCACACAGCCACACCCACAGGAAGGGCTAAAACGGAAAGCCCGTCAACAACAAAAGTTGGCGAGGATGCCGAGCAACCAGAAGTCTCACGTATAGCTTGAGAGAGGGTAAAATGTTACGGTCACTTTCAAGAAAGTTTTGGCAATTTCTCATCAAGTTAGCTTATTTGTTGACCCGGTTCTATGAGTCATAACCCAAACTGGAAAAAAGGCAAGTGTTCTTCTGCAGGAGAACAGGTATACACGTGTGGAATAGCCATGGCGGGGAGACCACCGAACAACTCGAAAGGAACTCGTGTGCGTGTTACTACGGGAAATAATCTTACTGTGGTTATGTGGATAGAATTAATCCCGATACAAAACACTGTCTGCTCTAGGGTCCTATTTATGTGAATTTCTAGAACAGGTAAAAACGAACCTATGGTGAAAAAAAAAATCAGAGAAGTGGTTATTGGACAGAAGTGGGGGATCTTGACTGGGTGGAGACCCTGTAGATTATTCTAGAGAGATGAAAATGTCCTGTGTTGTAATGAGGGGTTGGATTATATGGCTGTATCCATTTGTGAAAACCATAGAGTGTAGATTTGTGCATTTCAATTTTATCTTAAAAACACTGCAAAAACAACAAAAAAATGAAGTGGCGGGGTGTCGAGTAGGAGGAGGATTAGACGGAATCAGAACGGCAGAATGTTGATAATTGTTGAAGCTTCGTGATGGGCTTGTGGGGGTTCATTACACTATTCTGTTTATTTGTGTGCATTTTTCATGTCTTAGGATACAAACGCGAAAGAGAAAAATGCGGGGGACTTCACATACTCTGGCTCAGGGCCTTGCTGGAAGTGATCAGAGGAGCCTCTTCCGAGTGAAGACCGTGGCCTCTAGCACCGCTGTTCTTCCTGCCCTCCTGGCTGTTTGTACACTCCTGCAAGGACTGTAATATCCGCAGGCATCTTGCCAGAATTGTCTGAAAATGGCACACCCCTGGGCTTTGCTGTCATGCGAGGAGTCAAGATTCGCCGGTGCTAGGGATGTGAGCGCGTCTGACAGTTTTTCCAGCTTCTTCTGACAGAGTTTTGAACTGATACTTCCTCAAGGTGACCTGTCTGCCGCACGGTCGGATCTTTCCTTCCTCAACTCTGTGGGCGGCAGGGGCGGGAGCTGGTCACCCGGGCTGGGCTGCAGAGCTGAGGCACCCAGCACTTTCTCTGCTAGGTGGTCCTTGCTCTCAAGAGCCCACGGAGTCGCTTGTGTGAGAAGCAGTTCCTTCCATTGCTGGGGCTCTCCCGTTTCCTTGACGGGGGCCCTTTTCTGGCACCATTCATTGTCAGTGTCACTTTGGGTTGGCTCAAGAGCCACGCTGGGAAAATTTTCTCATCCTGGCCCCCCCATCACAGAGCAGCCCCCAGACAAGTCATCTCAGGACTTCCTCAATTCCTGCAGAAGGAAAGGAGACAGCACAGCTGGCTAGGGGAACAGCACTACCTCCTTCAGGCTAAGGCCCCCATCCGTGAACATCAAAGCCACGCACAGTGACTGAGGGTGTGGAGGCGGGAAACCCTTTCGGGGAAAAACCCGGCGTCACGAGTAAACAACGAAACAAAGACTCAAGATGCTGGTGAGAAATGTTCTTTGTACAAGCCCACCAAGGAATCAGATATCCAGTCTTAAGTGATGCTGAGAGCAGGAAGTGATCATCTCACTCTTCCAAGGGTTTGTTCTTCCCGCCCAGCCCCCACCAAATCCCACACTTGTCAGGACTCAGCAGCATCCTAAGCCTTCACCAACAGATGCGTTCCCCACCCCCCAGGGAAGGTGCTTAGTGTTTGCTAATCTGGATAATACAGAAAAATAGAAGTTTATTTTCAAACTTTAAAATAGGTGTACAAACTAAGAATAGGAGACTCACGCCTCTCATCCCAGTCAGCTCCTCTCCTGGCCCTTCTCCCACAAATAACCGCTGCAAACAATTCGGCACATCGTTAGCCTCTGAGGGGTTTTCCTACTTGCACACTCTTTGGATCAGAGTGGGCAAATGAAGAGAAAAGCCAGGATGTTGGTCAGTGTACAAGAGGGGAACCCCCCGAAAGACCGGATTTACCTTTTGGAGGTCCCTTGTAGTACAGATTTTCTCTGCTAGGTAAGTGTTCTGGGAACCTAATGGCACCAGTGTACCAGCTAGAGTTGTTGTGAGAAGGTGCATCCAGCTTCAGCAATTATTATTCTTTTTTAATTTAGAGATTCCTTCATTCATCATGGGTGATTTACTAGCACACCTGCCCACACCGCGCTGAGTGTTCAGCAGTTTGGGATTAAAAACGTGCCCCACCCTCCCTATTCACCCAATCTCGTCCCGAGCGACATTTTTTGTGACCCCAGATGAAAAAAGGCCCCAGAGGGAAACGTTTTGCTCATGAGGAAGAGGCGAAACAAAAAACAGCAGCAACACTAAAAGGCATCAAAATTGACGAGTTCAAACACTGTTTCAAGCAGTGGAAAAAGCATCTTCTCAATAGGTGTACTGTGTCAAACGGAGAGTACTTTGAAGGTGACTGAAGTTTAAACATGTAAGAATAAATACACAATTTTTTATAAATAAATTCCGGGTTTTTGAGGGGTCCCTCCTTGTAAACTCTTCAGTACGGCTGTCTGCTGCCCGTCTAGGCTGCTACTTGAACCCCAAGATGTATCCCCACAGAGGCGGAGGGGGCGGTGTACTCAGTGGCTTGCCAGTAGTGTTGGAGAGTGAATTTATCCCGCCTGCCGCGGTAAGAGGATTCACATCCACATTATCAGAAGAGATAGCAGGAGGAAGCTGGCAGGGGTGAGCAGGCCACCAAGCAGACGGTCCTTTATTGCGGCAAACTGCTCCTTTAATTTCTGACAGAGTAATACAGAGTCCCAGGCTGTGACCTTTTCTCAGGCTGTTATGGAAGTCAAATTTGGTTCCATCAGGAGACATCATTGGAAGGCTCCATCACACACTCCACACATTAGGTGACCCCGCAGACCGCGGGGTGGAGACGGGTGGGTGAATCCTGCTCCTATCCATGCAGTGCACACACGGGCGGGCCCAGACAGTTGTGGCACCGGCTGGAATGTGACCCGCGGGTCCTGGACTGCACATCCCTGAAAGGGATGGCAGAGGGGCAGGGCGGAGGGCGGCAGAGGTGGAAGGCCCAGCTCTGGCCTGGGCTAGTGGGAACCGGAGAAGAAGGGATACACTTGATGTCTGCCACTTTGAATAAGCTGTTGGGGTGCCCCCACCACCCCGTGCTGTGGCACTTGGCTAGAGCTTGGGGGCGCTCATGGATCCTTGAACTGGGCATTTGACTAGGGCTTTGGAAAGCCCCTGAAAAAGAGGATAGTCAAGGGAGTTGTCTGAAGCCACAGTCAGCCAATGGCTCAGCTGTCCTCCTGTCCCCCACTTGAATGTTTGTGCTATATCCAGGGTGCTCTAAAGATTGGTAGGAGGGCCGGGCTCGGTGGCTCAGCCTGTCATCCCGCGCCTTTGGGAAGCTGAGGTGAGTGGATTGCCTGAGCCCGCGGGTTCGAGACCCGCCTGGGCAGCAAGAACTCATCTCTACGATAAATAAAAAAATCAGCCGGGTGTGGTAGCGCGTGCCTGTAATTCCGGCTACTCGGAAAGCCGAGGCAGAAGGATCGCCGGAGCCCAGCAGGTCGAGGCTGCCGTGGCCGGGAGCGGCCACTGCACTCCAGTCTGGGCGACAGAGTGAGACTCCAACTCAAAAAAAAAAAAAGATTGGTAGGAGGAGAGAGGAGAGGCCACTGTTCATTCCGGCATGCTGTCTTCGGAGGCAAAACCCTAGTGTTCCAGCAGAACCAAGCGACCTTCTTTTCGTAGGCAAACACCTCCCTCCTTCCTCCCATGCTTGAGCCCCCTGAGACTGTCAGCCAAGAATCCGACAGTCCCTGGAGGCCATGGTCTGCAGAGGGCACTCTTGCTTCTGTGGAAGCTTTGTCTGTGGTTAGCAGGACCTGGGTGTAGGTGTGGAGATACAAATGCACTAGAAGGTGGCAGCGAGGCAGTTGGACGGGTCTCAGTCGAAGGGACCTCTGGTCCAGCTCTGCCACTAATTCACTCAGTGACCTTGCGGGAGACACAGTTGCCTTTTGGCCTTTATCATTGTCACCGTCACCACCAGCCACGATTTGGTTCCTGCTCCTTGGAAGATACCAAGAAAGATACCAAGACCAGCACCTACGTGGTTCAAGCCACCGAGTCTTCACAGCCTATGAGGTTGGTGCTATCACCACCCTCCTTGTACGGATGAGGAAACCATGAAATGAGGACGCTGCACTCTCCGGGATTGCTCCCGGCTCTGATGCTGGAGGATTCTGTGCTGCTTCTTTGTTCATTTGGTTTAATTTGGGCAGAATCTGAGGTAAGAGGGCTAAGTGTGTGCCCCTCTCTAGGGCACACACAGGTAGTTAGAGCATCTTATCACTTTGCACCACTGATTGGGGAAAGGGCTCTAGATCTTTCTGGAAAATTTCTGCAATTTCCTTCCTTCCTGTGCTTCTGGAAACAGGGGCAAGGGGAGTCAGGACACAGCAGACAAGGCCGTGGCATAGAAAAGGACTTGTCTGTCCTGGCAATTTCAATTATGCACTAGCTGAGGAAAAGCTGGCTGCTTTTCCACTTTTCCTGTGAAATGTGCTGTTGGAATTCTCTGACAGCTTTGCCGTCTTCCCTGCAAGAGGGGCAGCTCCAGGAAGGCACTCAGACACTCCCCTGGGGTCTGAAAAGGACCAGAGCTTGGGCACTTTCCCATAAATGGGGAGTCCCTCTGCCTCCCACCCCCATGGACACCAGCCAGAGCATCAACTCCAAGAGCATTAGAGTGGAGCTGCCACGCCAGGGCACCCCTACACCGCCCAACTCAGGGTGGCCCAGGAGGCTGGCAGGACACTTGCTGCTGGCAGAGCTTTGCCAAACAAGTCTTGACGGAGGCAGCCCGCTCTTTGCTCAGGAAGAACTTGCAGGCCGACGGGGGAGGGGGAACGGTGCGAGGCCCACAGGCACACGCCCATGAGAGCAGAGTGGCAAACGCCACACAGGAATGCTGCTCAGGCTGAATTCATTACACACCAAGAAGGTGCTTGATAAAGAGGGAGGTCAGAGAGGAGGGAATGTTCCAGAGAGTGTCTTAGAAGGAAGTTTTGGGCCAGATTTTAAAGGCCACTCCCATCCGTCCATCCATCCATCCAGCTATCCATTCATCTGTCTAACTTTCCATCCATCCACCCATCCATCCATCCAACCATCCTTCCATCCGGCTATCCATTCATCCAACTTTCCATCCATCCATCCATCCATCCAACCATCCTTCCATCCGGCTATCCATTCATCCAACTTTCCATCCATCCATCCATCCATCCATCCATCCATCCATCTAATTTTCCATCCATCCATCCATCCATCCACCCATCCATCCATCCATCCATCCATCCATCCAACCCTCCATCCATCCACCCACCCATCCATTCATCCTTCCATCCAGCTATCCATTCATCTGTCTAACTTTCCATCCATCCATCCATCCATCCATCCATCCATCCATCCATCCACCCATCCATCCATCCTTCCATCCAGCTATCCATTCATCTGTCTAACTTTCCATCCATTCATCCATCCATCCATCTATCCATCCATCCATCCATCCATCCACCCACCCATCCATCCACCCATCCATCCATCCACCCATCCATCCATCCACCCATCCATCCAACCCTCCATCCATCCTTCCATCCAGCTACTCGCTAACCCTGCTCCCCCTCCCCACCCGCCATCGACTGATACCTTCATGGTACCCAGACCTGTGCTAAGATCCAGGGAAAGTTGTTTCCTGATTCATTCATTTATTCATATCACAACCAAAAGGTGATAGTCTAATTGTGCCACACACACAATTCAGTGATGCAGGGAGACTTTCCAGGAGGAAGGATTTGTCACCCAAGGATCTGAGTCAGGAAGCGCATGGAACACAGGCAGACAATTGAGGACATTCTTTCTCTACTCTTCTTTTATGGAGAAAGACCCAGTGGTTTTAGCCAAGGCTCCGAGTCCAAAATGTAAAATGGTGGCCACTACACAGCCTAATGAAGGTTTCAGCTTGGGTAGCCCATGTCTGCTCATTGAAGGAGTATTGAAAAAGAGCCTACTGTGTGTGCACAGTGCTGGCTGAGTTAGGCAGTGGGGAGGGAGGAGAGACAGACACAGAATCAATATGTGACAGCCCTCCCCACTGGGGAACTTGTGAGCTGATGGATATCACTGCTCGGATCCCACACACCTGCCCTGAGCACTCCTGTGCCCCTCACCACACTTGACCCTTGCGGGGAGGAGGCACCATCTGGGCTTCAGTGCCAGATGCATGTGTGAATGAGTGTGGCTGTGCCCGTGTGTGTGAGAATGTACATGAGAAGGTGTGTATTTGTGAGTGTGTGGATGAGTGCAGCTGTGCCCACATGTTGAAGAATGTGCATGAGAAGTTGTGTGTTTGTGAGTGGGTGAACCAGTGTGAGTGTGCCCGCGTGTAGGAGAATGTGCAAGAGAAGTTGTGTGTTTGTGAGTGTGTTTGTGAGTGTACCTGTGTGTAGGAGAATGTGCATAAGAAGGTGTGTGCTTGTGTGGTGTGCGTGTGTGTGTACGAGTGTGGGTGTGCCTGTGTGTAGGAGAATGTGCAGGAGAAGGTGTATGTTTGTGAGTGTGTGGATGAATGTGGGTGTGCCCCTGTGTATGAGAATGTGCAGGAGAAAGTGTGTGCTTGTGTGTGTGTGGATGCGCCCATGTGTAGGAAAATGTACATGTAAAGGTGTGTGTTTGTGAGTGTGTTGACGAGTGTGGGGGTGCCCGTGTGTATGAGAATGTGTGTTTGTGGATGAGTGTGCATGTGCTTGTGTGTATAAGAATGTGTATGAGCCTGGTATTGGTACAAGAACAGGGATGAGCCAGGCTTGGTGGCTCAGCCCATAATCCCGTGCCTTGGAAGGCTGAGGTGAGAGGATTGCCTGAGCCCACGGGTTCGAGACCCACCCGGGCAACTTGGTGAGACCTCATCTCTACAATAAATCGAAAAGTTAGCCGGGTGTGGTAGGGCACGCCTGTAGTTCCAGCTACTTGGAAGGCTGAGGCGGAAGGATCGCCGGAGCCTAGCA
>NW_007199188.1:0-1423 GCF_000164805.1 Carlito syrichta | reverse complement strand
ATGCCATAAGAGATAAGATAGACAAGTGGGACCTCATCAAACTGAAAAGCTTCTGCAAAGCAAAAAGGAACATGAAGACAGTGGGGACACAGCCCACAGAAAGGGAAAAAATATTTGCCAACTGTATATCTGACTAAGGCCCAATACCCAGCATCTTCAAGGAACTCAAATGTGCTGAAAGGAAAAAAAGCAAACAGCCCTATTAAAAAGTGGGCAGGCCGGGTTCCGTGGCTCAGCCAGTAATGCCAGCACTTTGAGAGGCCAAGGTGAGTGGATTGCCTGAGCCCGCGGGTTCAAGACCAACCTGGGCAACTTGGTGAGACCTCGTCTCTACAATAAAATCAAAAAGTAGCCGGGCATGGGAGCACACACCTGTAGTTCTGGCTACTTGGAAGGCCGAGGCGGAAGGATTGCTGAGTCCAGCAGGTCAACACTGGGGGGGCAGCGAGTGTGCCACTGCACTTCAGCCTGGGTGGCAGAGTGAGACTCCCCCTCAAGAAAAAAAAAAGTGGCCAAAATATGTCAACAGACACTTCTCAAAAGAAGACATACGAGCAGCAAACGGACATATGAGAAAATGCACAGCCTCACTAATCATCAAAGAAATGCAAATTAAAGCCACACCGAGATGCCACCTAACTGCGGTCAAGAAGGCCGTCATGAATAACTCAGAAAACAACAGATGCTGGAGAGGATGAAGGGCAAAGGATCACTTCTACACTGTTGTTGGGCGTGTACACTAGGGCAACCTCCGTGGACAATAGTGTGGTGATTCCTAAAAGACCTAAAAACCAACCTTTCGTATGAGTCAACAATCCCCCTTCTGGGTATATACCGGAGGAACTCAAATCAGTTTATGAAAAAGATACCTGCATAAGCATGTTTATTGCAGCATTATTCACAACAGCAAAAACAAGGAACCAACTGTGCTGCCCATCGAAAGTAGACGGGATAAAAAAAATGTACATATACACAATGGAGTATGACGCAGCCATAGAGAAGGACAAAAGTATGGACTTTGCAGCCACCAGGATGTGATCTGTCACAGAAACAAAGAACCAAGCACCACATATTCTCACTCATAAATGGACCCTGAACATTTATCATAGCACTGTAAAAAAGGAATTGGCAGGAGTGGGACACGGTCAGGGGCAGGGGCACATAACATCAATAAGGGTACCTGATCTCAAACCAGGCGGAGTGAAACTTTACCTGTATGATTACCCCTTATCTACTTAATCCTGAATTGCAACCCCGTATCTTTAAAAAAAATAAAAGGTGTGTGTGAATGAGTGTGGGTTTGCCTGTGTGTGTGAGAACATGCATGAGAAGGTATGTGTTTATGAGTGTGTGAATGAGTGAAAAGTTGTGTGTTTTTGAGTGTGTGAGTGTGGTTGTGACCATGTGTAGGATAATGTGCATG
>NW_007199187.1:0-880 GCF_000164805.1 Carlito syrichta | reverse complement strand
GAGGCCGAGGCGAGTGGATTGCCTGAGCCTGTGGGTTTGAGACCCACCCGGGCAACTTGGTGAGACCTCGTCTCTACAATAAATCAAAAATTAGCCAGGCGTAGTAGTGCGTGCCTGTCATTCCGGCTACTTGGAAGGCTGAGGCAGAAAGATCGTCGGAACCTGGCAGGTTAATGCTGGGGTGGCCATGAGTGTGCCACTGCTCTCTAGCCTGGTCAACAGAGTGAGACTTCAACTAAAAAAAGAAATTAAAAAAAATAGTAACTATTCTATTTTCTTTTTTTTTTTTTTGAGTTTTTTTTCTGTTGCCCAGTCTAGAGTGCAGTGGCACACTCATGGCCACCCCAGCATTGACCTGTTGGGCTTAGGTGATCCTTCCACCTCAGCCTTTCAAGTAGCTAGAACTACAGACGCACGCCACCAGTCCTGGCTGGTTTTGTGATTTATTGTAGAAACAAGGTCTTACCAAGTTCCCCAGGCTGGTTGCAAACCCCCAGAATCAGGCAGTCCTCTCGCCTTGGCCTCCCAAAGTGCTGGGATTACAGGCTGAGAGCCACCACGCCCAGCCGAATTTGGAAGATTTTGAGCCGCTATTTCTTCACATGTGTTGACAGAAAAGTCAAACTCTGTAAACTACTTAATGAGGTTTATTCTGAGCTGAGTATGAGTGACCAAGGCCTGTGGCACAGTCCAAAGAAGTCCTGAGAATGTGTGCCCAGGTGGTTGGGTTACAGCGTGGTTTTGTGCATTTTAGGGAGACAGAAGTTACCAGAAAGCACATACATTCATACGTGTGAGGTCACATTGGTTCAGCCTTGAAAGGCGAACCATCTCAGTGTGAGAACTTACAGGCTGGCGGTTGGTGGAAAGGCTTAAGCTC
>NW_007199186.1:0-784 GCF_000164805.1 Carlito syrichta | reverse complement strand
CCTTTCAAGTAGCTAGAACTATAGACACACGCCACCACTCCTGGTTGGTTTTTGTGATTTGTTGTAGAAACAAGGTCTTACCAAGTTCCCCAGGCTGGTTGCAAACCCCCAGAATCAGGCAATCCTCTCGCCTTGGCCTCCCAAAGTGCTGGGATTACAGGCTGAGAGCCACCACGCCCGGCCGAATTTGGAAGATTTTGAGCCGCTATTTCTTCACATATGTTGACAGAAAAGTCAAACTCTGTAAACTACTTAATGAGGTTTATTCTGAGCTGAGTATGAGTGACCAAGGCCTGTGGCACAGTCCAAAGAAGTCCTGAGAATGTGTGCCCAGGTGGTTGGGTTACAGCGTGGTTTTGTGCATTTTAGGGAGACAGAAGTTACCAGAAAGCACATACATTCATACGTGTGAGGTCACATTGGTTCAGCCTTGAAAGGCGAACCATCTCAGTGTGAGAACTTACAGGCTGGCGGTTGGTGGAAAGGCTTAAGCTCAGTCTAAAGAGTTAGAAGTCAGCCAAGGATATGCTGAGTTAAGCTGAGGGGGTTGTGGAAGCCAGGCTCTCGTTACCCGCCGAGCCTCCAGGTGGGAGCTGTCTGGAAAGGTGGCCGACTCCCCTGGGGAAGGGCGTCCCCTACTGGTGGCTTTCGGGGTCGCTCCAGCATACGCCAGAGAAACAGACTGGGGTGGGGTTTTGGCTTCCCTCAGGGCCTGCCCCCTGTCGTGTGCTGCTGCACCCACATCAAGCTGGGCTTGAACCTTGCTGCCAGAGGCTGTTTTGTC
>NW_007199185.1:0-754 GCF_000164805.1 Carlito syrichta | reverse complement strand
GGCTAGCCACTTACTTAACTAGCTAACTACACATCTAAACAGTTGGGTAGCCACCTGAATTACCTTCCTGACTTAACTAGATAGCCAGATGAATAGCTGGCTGACTTAACTAGCTCGCTACCTAGCTAGACGGCTGACTAGCCAGCTGACTTATCTAGGTGATGTAACAAGCTAGCCAACTGTCTTGCCAGCTGACTTAACTACCAAGCTACCAAGCTAGCCATCTGGCTAGTCAACTGACTTAACTAGATGACTAAAGCAGCTAGTAAGCTGGCTAGCCCGTAAACTGAACTAGCTAGCTAAATAGCTAGACAGCTGGATAGCCAGCTGACTTAACTAGCTGACATAACTAGCTAGCTACCTACGTAGCCCATGGCGTGATAACTGACTTAACTACCTAGCAACCTAGCTAACTATCGGGCTAGAGAGCTGACTAAACTAGGTTACTTAACTAGCTAGATAACTGGCTAGACAGCTGACTTAACTATCTACCTAACCAACTAGGCAGCTGGCTAGCCAGTTGACATAGCTAGATGATTTAACTAGCTAGCCAGCTGACTGAACTATCTGACTTAACTATCTAGATACCTAGCTAGTCAGGAGAGTTAACTAGCTGGCTTAACTATCTAGCTACCTAGCTTGCTATCTATCTAGTCAGCTGACTTAACGAGCTGAGTTAACTTGCTAGCTCGCTGACATAACTAGCTGACTTAACTAGCTAGCTACCTAGCTAGCCAGCTGACTTAACAAGCTG
>NW_007199184.1:0-615 GCF_000164805.1 Carlito syrichta | reverse complement strand
TGTGAGCCCAGCTGGTATGAGCCCGCTGTGAGCTGATGTGAGCCCAGTGTGAGCCAGTGTGAGTCTTGTATGAGTCTGGTGTGATCTTGTGTGAGTCTGGTGTGAACTGGTGTGAGCCCGGTGTCAGCCAGTGTCAGCCGGTGTGAGCCCAGCTGGTGTGGGCCTATTGTGAGCTGGAGTGAGCCCGGTGAGAGCTGGTGTGAGCCAAGTGTGAACTGGTATGAGCCCAGTGTGAGCTGGTGTGAGCCAGTGTGAACTGGTGTGAACTGGCATGAGCCCAGCTGGTATGAGCTGGTGTGAGCCTATATGAGCCAGTGTGAGCACAATGTAACCTGGTGTGAGCCCAGCTGGTATGAGCCCGTTGAGCTGATGTGAGCCCAGTGTGAGCCAGTGTTAGCCTTGTATGAGTCTGGTGTGACCCTGCTGTGAGCTGGTGTGAGCCCAGTGTGAACTGGTGTGAGCCCAGTGTGAGCCAGTGTCAGCTGTTGTGAACCCAGCCGGTGTGAGCTGGAGTGAGCCCAGTGAGAGCTGGTGTGAGCCAAGTGTGAACTGGTATGAGCCCAGTGTGAGCTGGTGTGAACTGGCATGAGCCCAGCTGGTATGAGCCAGTGTGAG
>NW_007199183.1:193448-236916 GCF_000164805.1 Carlito syrichta | reverse complement strand
ACGCCTCCTCTCGCCCCCGATCCGTAGACCCCGAGAGGAGGACCCCGTCGTGTCCACCCAGTCCCACCCCACGGACCCTCGAGCATTTTTCACACACGGACGTCCTCCTCGCCTGGGATGAGCCCCTTTTATAAAGCGAAACTATTTTTATAGAGAAAAAGGGTCTTTCTTAACGCACTTGGCGTCCCGCACCCTGGACGGCTGCCTTGGCGTTTTCAACACAAAGCTCCTTTATTTTTCGGGTGAGGGTGCGCAGGGCCCGGCCCTTGGAAGGGAGGGAACGGGGTGTCCACGAGCGGAGAGACACCCCGGCGGGCTGGTGGCGAGGGAACCCCCCAGTTCTGTCCCCAAAGAGGCTGCTGGGTTGAGCGAGGGGACAGAAAGTGTTTTAAAATCTGTTCTCCACGTGTGGCCAACACACCACCCTGAGCTCTCCCGTGGTCCGTAGTCCCCAGCGGGGCCGGGACGACGTCCCAGTACGGCCGGTGCTCGTCTCCCCACGTCCCCTCCCCGACACGTCTCACTCTACCTCAGACATGATGAGGCCCTCCGACTCCGTCTCCGTGGCTTGCCCCGTCTGTGATGCATGCCCGTCTCAGTTAGTACTGTATTTTGCATTCAATAATAAAAGACAACAGTGGAAAGAATCCCGCGTGGGCTCTTCCTTGCCCCCTGCCTTTTGATCTCCAGAACGTGCCGTCTCTGTGTCCTTCCCTGGGCTGGGCTTCCCGCGGCTGAGGGGGCCCTCACCTCCCCTGACACCTTCCCCTGCCCAGCATCTGTGAGTCCGTCTGGTGTCTGGATTCTTCTCCTGCTTGTCTTTGCCTGCTGGACGCTGTTTCTGCTTTTGTGCAGCTTTCCTTTGCGTTTTCCCACATAGCTACGACCTCTCAGCCGGGCCGGGTGTGGTGGCTCACGCCTGTAATCCCAGCACTTTGGGAGGCCAAGGTGGGAGGAATGCTTGGCCCCAGGAGTTCAAGACCAACCTGGGCAACATAGCAAGACTCCATCTGTCTCTACAATAAATCAAAACATTAGCCAGGTGTGGTAGCATGTGCCTGTAGTCCCAGCTACTCAGGAAGCTGAAGGGGAAGGATCGCCTGAGCCCAGGAGGTTGAGGCTGTCGTGAGCTGGCATCATGCCACTGCACTCCAGCCGGGGTGAAAAAGCAAGGCCACGACTCCAAAAAACAAAACAAAAAACCAAACCAGTTACCATCTCTCGCTCTTGAATTTCAGCCTTTGCTTCGACTTCCTTCAGTGCGGGACTGCCGGTGACAGACTAGTTTTTCCTTCTCTGGAAATGTCTCTATTTTGCCCCATCCTTGAAAGATGTTTTGGCTGGGGACAGACATGGGCAGGTGGCCCCCTTCCCCAGCCCTGCCTCACTGTCCTCTGACTTCTGGTGCTGAGAACTTGCCATTAGTCTGGGAGCTGTTCTTTTGATGGGACAAAAAACATCTTTTTTTCCCCTCCAGCTATCAAAGATCTCGTTGGCTTTGCTTTCTGAGGTTTCCTTGAGGTGTGTCCAGGTGAGGCGTTCCTTCTTAGGATTCACAGTAAGTCTTGTACCTGTGGACTGGAAAATCCTCAGCTTAAGAAACTGTATTTCTCTATGCATCCTCTCTTCTGTCCGTCTGGGACTGTCACCCTGCCCTCTGCCGTCCCAGACCTGCGCAGACCCTTGAAGGATGCCGCCGACCCGTCTGTATTCCGCAGATGTTGGGCTCACGCTGCTGCGATCTGCACACTCTGTCTTCCAGTTCACGAACCCTCTTCCGTCGTGTCTATTCAGCTGTGAACGCAGCCACTGGGTTCTTAACTTCAGTCATCCACGCTTCCATTTCTAGAGGTTCCGATGGGTTGTTTCACACATCCACTGTGCTGCTCTCTCTGGCTTCCCGCTTGCCAGAGACGTTTCCAAGCTCGTCTCTTATAGACACAGAGCTGTTCGGGTCTCCCAGTCTGGACCTGGCACTCCGCCGCATGGCGTCTGCCTTGGTCTTGCACTTGGCTCCTGCTTGGCTGCCCTGTTTCTTTATGTGCCTGGTCACCTTCAGCACTCGCATTCCATGCCCTTGAAGGTGTGCTTTGTGTGGGTTCTGGAGGGCCTAGGAGGAAGGCCCGACCCCGGGGGCTTTCCGTCTGCCTCTTCCAGGCGCCTGGGGGCACGTTCCACTGGGGACCACCTCACCCCAGGTTCATGGCCTGAAGCTCCCTGGCCCAACGGCTTTGTGTAGCTCTCCAGGACGGGTCTGCCTCTTGTCAGGAGACTCCAAGGAGGGTGGACGTCGGCAGCGGCCCTAGCATCCCTGTACCTCACCTGCCTCTGCAGAAAGGGTAGGTGCTGGCCGGCTGGCGGCATCTTTTCCAGGAGGACGCAGCCTCCCTGAGCAGGAGGAGGCTGTGGAGAGGCTCAGGGGTCTGGTCCTTTTCCTAGGGCCATTTTCCCACGGACAGAACGGTATAGCAATCCTGAGTAAGAGGAATTGGGAGGGTGGGGCTGAGAAACACCTGCCCCAGCAAGCAGAACCACTCCCACGGGGGAGCCCCGCCTCACCAGAGTCACGTGCCCACTGCATGGGTGGGGTGGGGGGGTGTCACTTTCTGGCTTCAGCTTTCCCCCCCTCTAAGTGACAGAAGTCCTGTCGGGCTCTGAATCCTGGGGACTGATGGAATCAGAGGTACCTGGCCCTGGGCAGCAGGACCGGAAATCCGAAGGATTTTGCAACTTGGCCCTGATTTGGGGTGCCAGATTTGGGGTTCTGGCCCCTACCTTGTCACCTCAGAGCCTGGGCACCCCCAAGATGGCCTCCACACCTCACAGTGCTGTCCTGCCCTGGCCTCCAAAGTCAGCCACAGCCAGGCCTCTGAGGTGTCTTGTTCTCAGAGCACTGAAGAATGCTGGGTCCACCAAGTGCAGTGGCTCACGCCTGTAACCCCAGCAATTTGGGAGGCGGAGGTGAGAGAGAGGATTGCCTGGGTGCAGGGGTTCGGGATCAGCCTGGGTAACTTGGCGAGACCTTGTCTTTAAAAAAAAATTTTTTAAGCAAAAAAAACAAACAAGCAAAAAAAAGTTGGGTCTCTGCCTGGAACGTTGGCACAGGAAACTGGCTCTGCCCACAAGGAGCTTGGAGGTGGGGAAGGGAGGCAGATGGTGTGACACCAGGTTCAAGACTTCAAGAACACAGGGCCTGTGCGCATTGAGGCAGGGGAGGGCCCTTCAGCTCCAGGAGGGAGAATGACAAAGGTCAGAAAGAGAGGCTCATGCTGGGTGTTGAAGGATGAATAGGAGTTTAACAGTATTTCAAGCAGAAGGAATAGCTGTGAAAAGACACAGAGGTGTGAAACTGGGGAGCCTGGAAACTGCCCAGAGGCCCGTGTGCCTCCCTGCAGGGCTGGCTTCCCTCTGACCTGTCCTTGGAGGTGCTGTGCGTGGACCTGTCGCCACAGCTGGACGGCAACTCCTGGACGACATCCCCATCTACCAAGGTAAGCCAGGGTCCATCCTCCCCCCCTGCCGTCCCCCTCCAAGCAGACCCCACCTGGCCTTCTGTGTACCCAGCGTCTACCTATCCATGAAGATTTCTCCTCAACCTGCACCAGGTCAACCTGGGCTGTGCAACCAGCCGACACTGTCCCCTTGGGCAAGTCCTGGGCCCCCTCTGGCCAGTTCCCTTCTGGAGCCTGAGGACATCCATCAACGCAATTTCCAGGGACCCTCTGGTCACCGGGAGGCCCTGCTGCACAGAGAGTCCCAGTGAATCTGGGGAGGAGATACCAGGAGGCCCTGGGCGTGTCCTTCCGCCTCAGTGGAGACCATAGCCATCCTGAGTAGGCCCGCAAGCATTCATCCCACTTGGAGAAAAGTCAAGGCCCTGCGCGGCGCGTGAGACATCGCAGCAGGCAGTGCACACAGCCTGTGTGCGTCGTGACACAGAGCCACCTTGCTCCCAAGATGGCTTTGGAGCTGGCAGTTCAGATTTGCAGGTGAGGATCACGGTAGGCGCTCAGCCCCAGGAAGGTGGGAGGGAAGGACCACGCTTCTTTTTCATTCCAGCTCCACTCTTTCTAAATTTAGCTTTCTTATTTTAAAACTGCAAATGGTGAACTCCCTGACACCGTGCCGAAGATCAAAGGCAATCTTTAAGGATGCTCTTTGGAAGAAAAGCATTTGGGGAAAGACACAGATAAAAGCGTGGCACATACCTGCCACTCCTCCCAACGAAACCACCCAAAAAGGAAGGAGCTCGCGGACAGCCGGACCCGGGACCTGGGGCCCGGGCTAAGAAATCAGATCCACAGAGGACAGTGCTGAGACACAGCCGCAGCGGTTTCCTGCCGGGTCCTGTGTGTCCCCAGCCAGAAGCATCAGAGCTCGGGGTGCATCATGAAAAAGAAACGGGCCTTCAGGGCGGGGATGTGGACGGCGTGGATCCAAGTGAAACTGACGGGATAACAATTAAAGTCCTTTCCTTTGCGTCATCTTTCCTACTCGTCCCAGTGGGCCCACTTTACAGGTGAAAAAACTGAGGCTCAGAGGAGCAGAGCATCAGCAAAGGCCCCAGGCAAGCAGGGGGTAGCCTGGGGACCTGAACCAGTCTCCTGGCTCCAAACTCCACAGGTGGCAAACAGCGAGGGTGTGTGCCAGCACAGGGGTGAGGTAGGTAGCCTGGTAGACAGGGGGCCTTCTGACAGTCCCCCAGCACTCATGGGGAAGACGGTGGAGTGTGGTCCGTGACTGACATATTAAATTTGTGGCCCGCCCCCTCTGCATTTCTCACTGACTCCGCTACCAGGGATGCCCTCCTCACTAGGTCGAGGTCTGCCTCCTCCAGGAAGTTCTCCCAAGTAGCCTTGCCCCACCCTCACCTGCCAGCAGATCCTTGGGCTCTTGAAGCAGCCCTCCGTGACGGCTCGGGTGGGGTTGTGTCTCATCAACCTGGGCAGGAGGGTCACCAGGGTCCCTGCCTCTCCACATCGCTTCCTTACCAGATGGCGCATCTGTGCAGCCAGCAAGCATGCCCACTGGACAAGAGGCTTGGGCAGACCAGGGACCCAGCGGGCCACAGCTGGGGCAAGACGGGCCGGGGTCCTGGAGGCTGGCAGGGCCTCCAAGCCCCAGCAGTCCCTGGGAGCAGACCTGAGACCCAGGCCCATCCCCCACTGGGACTCCTTATCGGGGCCAGCAGAGTTCCCATCTCAAGCGCCCACTCTTGTTTGTCCCAGGGCCCTGGTGGGCCTGGGAGCCAGGAGGCGAGAGGAGCGGCCAACACACCGTTGCTCCAAGAACTTCAGAAACAGCAAAATGCTCACATTTATTGAGTACCAGTGGCACCTGCCAGGAGCTGTCACGAACACAGTTCTCACAACCCTAAGCCAAACAGATGTGTCCCCCCATTTAACAGAACAGGAAACGGAGACTCAGAGGGTGGGGGCAGCCTCCGCCCAGATCTGGCCTCCGGCCAATCCCTGCACCCGCTGGGCTCCCACTCGCCAGGGAGGAGAGGCCAGGGTCCCTGGCACCAGAAGCTTGACGTCGGAGGCTCAGTGCCAGACCTTCACTTCGCCTCCCCAGGAGCAGGTGGCCAGGACGGAGGGCAGCACGGGGTGGTAGGTGGTTCCCACGCAGGCCTGTGTGTGCGCCTGCAGCATGCATGCCCGGCTGGCCGTGCGGAAGCTGTACATGAGCACGCGGCCGTCGGCGCTGCCCGTCACCAGCAGGTCACCACACGGCGAGCACTCGCAGCCCACGGAGTAGCCCTCCACCTGCAGGGGCGACACAGGGTGAGAGAGAGGGTCGTCGTGCTCTCGAGGCTCCCGGTCAGGGCCCATTCTGCCGAGCAGTGGAGCTGGCTTCACACCCGGCATCCTGTGGCCTGGTTCTGAGCTCCTCCCGGACGCCGCAGGGCCCCGGCATAGGTGCTATATCACGAGGCCAGGCAGCAGAAGCCAGCCAGATCCCCTCCAGCACCGCTGAGGGTGGGTGTCGGGCTACACGAGTCACTGAGTCCCCAGCCACGCGGCCTCAGTGGGGAAGGGGAGGATGCAGACACGGCCCTGTGCTCTTCTGTCCTGTTCCGCCTCACTCTCATGGCCTATCTGTGTGAACTGGCCGATGCCTCCAGCCCGGTGCTGGGGTCAAGACTAGCTATGGCCCCGAGGAGACATGGACCACATGCACGCATCCACCCAGGACCCAGAAGGCAGCGTCTCCCACCCAGAGGCTCCATGCGCTGGGGCCCCGTGTCTAGTGCTCCCCCGGAGGGAGCTCTGAGGCCCATGCTCGGCACCTGACCTGGGGGACAGGGATGGGGTACCTTGTGCCCTTCGTAGCGCCGCCTTCTGCTCATCCGGTAGGGCCATACGGCTGAGAAGAGCGCCAGGTAGTTGCCGTTGGTCTGTGCCAGGAACACCGGCTCCCTCGGGTGCAGGGCGAGGCTCGGACAGGTGTATCTCTCCTGGAAAACAGCAGGGCCAGAGAGGTCGGAGAAGGCCCCGCCCAGCCTTCTGCCTCTGAGACACGCCATCCAGCTCTGCTCTGGGGCCCTGGGCCTGCTGTGACTATCTCCCACAGACTAGTGGCTTAAGACACACATTGGTCACCCTGCAGTTCTGAGGTCAGAGGCCTCAACAGGCCTCACTGGGCTAACCTCAAGGTGTTGGCAGGGCTGTGTTCCCTCTGGAGGCTGTGGGGGGAGTCCCATTTCCCTGGCCTTTTCCAGCTTTTAGAGGCTTCTGGCATCCCTTGTGGAAGGCTCAAAGATGACTCCCCCAAAATACGTTCATGACCTAATCACGGAGACCTGGGAGAGTTACTTTATGTGGTCCAAAAAAGGCTCTTTGCAGACATAACTAAGGACCTTGACATGAGGGGACGGTCCTACGTTATTACCCTAAATGCAATCACGTGTATCCCTAGGGGAGCGAAGCAGAGGGAGTCTTCTGAACCATGGCAGGAGTTATGTGAGGATGCCAGCCTTGCAGATGAGGGTGCAGCCACGCGTCTGCCACACCGCAGCCACCAGCACTGGTGGGGCAGAGGGGCTCTCCGGCACTTCCAGAGGCAGCACACCCTGCCAGTGTTCGATTTCAACCCAATAGTACTTCACATCTATGAAGATCTCCTGGTCTCCAGACTGTGAGAGGATACATTGTGTTATTTTATTTCTTTTTATTTGTGTGTGTGTGTGTGTTGGAGTCTTCTTACTCTGTCGCCCAGGCTGGAGTGCAGTGACACACTCATGGCCATCCCAGGGTTGACCTGCTGGGCTCTGGCAATCCTTCCACCTCAGCCTTCAAAGTAGCCGGAACTACAGGTGCGCACTATCACGCCCAGCTAATTTTTTATTTATTGTACAGACGAGGTCTCACCAAGTTGCCCGGGCTGGTCTCAAACCCGCAGGCTCAGGCAATCCACTTGCCTCGGCCTCCCAAAGTGCAGGGAGCACGGTCCATTGTGTTGTTTTACGCCAACAAGTGTGGTAATTTGTCACAGGGATGGAAAACAAATCCACGTGCCCAGTTCCCCCATCCAGAGGGAGCACGGCCCAGCCCAGCCCCCCCACAGCCAGAACACATAGACAGCAAGGAGCTAAACGGCCAGACAAGAGGAGAAAGGCATGAACACACTGCCAGACACAAAGGGACGGGGCTGGACCTGGCTGTTGACAGACATGGTCACAGAGAAGACACCTCGAACGCCCCCAGCCTGGCTGCACATTGTTCTGAGTATTGTCCTTAAGCCACACTCTAAATGAGCCCCGACTTGAGGGCAGTGTGGACAGCGGGGGTCACGGCTGCAGGCGAATGAGCTGTCCGCAGCACAGAAGCTGCGTGGGCCAGATAATGGCTTCCCCGGTGTGATGTCACCTCACAAGGAAGTGTGGAGTGTGGCTGCAGGAGCCAGTGGCTCAGGCGCAAGGCACCCTTTCTGCCCCACTCCCTGGGCTCTGCTGGGACTCTTGGAGGCAGGATGCCCTCAGAGGCCAGTCATGCCCCTCCAGCCCCTCCCCGTGGGTGGCACCAGGAAGCCCCGTGGTGAAGGTCTAGAGGGGGCTGGCTCAGGGTCATTTAGGGCCCTCTGAGCACAAGAAGGCAGGGAGGAAAAGAAGGCGTACCCACTAGACATATTCCACGTACACATGGATGTACACCATACACACATGACGGACGCTTTCAATTCAGAGCAGGGGCACCAAAGACGTTAGTCATGGCTTAGTTGGCCTCTCAACCGATGGTGACGATAATGGCAGTGATGGTGGTGATGGGGAGAGATGGTGGTGATGACAGTGGTGGCGGTGGTGACAGGAGATGGTGGTGGTGACGGTGGTGGTGGTGACCGTGGTGGTGGCAAGAGAAGGTGGTGATGGTGACAATGCGGACAGCAGTGTCAGTGGCGGTGGTGATAAGAGATGCTGATGACAACAATTCCGGGGGTGGAGGTGGTGGTGGTGGTGGTGGGTGCGACAGTCAGAGCATAAGGGAGCGCTCCCTGTGCCTGGAACTGTTCTGTGCCCTTCATAAATATTCGCTCTCTCTTAATTCTCAGAACTGCTCCAAGGCAGGCGATACTATTATCCTCAAAGTTCTAATGAGAAGAGTGGAGGTCAAAGAGGCTGGCTACAGGCCCAGGGCCCCCCTCCGGTAAGGACTGGCTCCAGGCCCCGCACGCAGGTCGCAGCTCTAACTTGGGGCCCTGCTCTGAACTCCTGGGTCGCTGCCCTGCCAATGCCACTGAGTCGGAAACCCCCTCTGCGTGGCTGGGAGGTGGGAGGGCGGGGGCTCCCAGGTTGGGCAACATCTGGATTAGGTCGCCCCTACACCCCCACGCCCCAACCTGGGAGTGGCTGTGCTGGGAAGCGGAAGGAGCGGCATCTGGACGCCTGCAGCAAGCACTCCTGCACGCAGCTGGCGGGGGCCCGGCCTTTGCCTCCCCATCCTGGAGACTTCAGACAGCTGAGCCCCTTCCCACAGGCAGGGCCCGGGACCCCCAGCAGACCAGCACTACAGGGCTACATCCCGCAGCCAAAACTGACAGCGATGCCAACTTCCACTCACGTGGAAAATCTGGTTGGAGATTTTGGCGGAGGTCCGGAAATCCCAGGCAATGATGGTGCGGTCAGCGGAGTCCCGCGTGGACGCGTCTGTGCTGCTCAGGAACTCGGATCCTTCCCGGAGGAACAGGATGTCCAGGGTCTGCTGGATGGTCGCCTTGTAGCGTCTCACCACCTGCCAGAGCGGGCCCGGTCATGCTGGCGGGCCTGGGAGCACAGCACAGGCGCCCGCCTGGGGAGGGCCGGGAGGACAGCCGCGCACTGGGGCGGGCGGGTCTGGCGAAGGCTGCGCTGGGCCCCCACAACCAGGCCTCCAAGACGCGTGCGGCATCATGGGACCCGCCCGCCTGCCCAGCCCCTCTTCCCTGCCAGGTCAATGCCCGTTACCCTCACTCGGCAGTACCTCCCCCCCAGCACGTGGATCCAGAGGCATGGCCCCTCCCCAGCTGGACTGGTGCCGGCCGTGCCCAAGGGCCCCTCTCGAACCTCATGACATCCATCAACACCAGGGTCACGTGCCATGCGGGAGCAAGTTTTGCTTCTGGACATCACACCATTCACAGCTCACAAAGTCCCAGACTACTGTCCCCGGAGGAGCCTCAGTCATGTGGGAGCAGGTGTTTTTGGAAACAGCCCATAAGGCCAGAACCACAGAAGGGATTTCAGTGCTCAAGACGCTTTTTATTTTCCAAGCACCGTCCCCGATGTTTCACAGCCTCCTGCCTCGTAGACTGGCGTTATTAAGCATCAAGCACTGGTTTTGCTTTCTTTAGAGCATCTTATCACATTCAGCTTCTGCCCTACGATACCTGGCTTGGGTGGGGCCCCAGCCCCAGGACTAACCAGTCGCTCCACTCGACAGACTCACAGAGGACACGACTTTAAGTTGCAATATTGCACAACAGGCCAGTGACCACCAGCCACGGGAAGCGCAGTCGAGGTCTCAGGCCCACCTGCTGGGCCAGACCGGCCCACTTTCCAGTGCCTGGAGCGCCGCCATGCGGCCCAGCACAAGCACAGTTCTCCAGCGCCTGGGCCCTGCCAGCACAAAGTGAGCTTTTGGACAATTCTTTCAAAAGCAGAGTTCATACCTTTCAAATTTTGCAGACATATTTCCTACCAGCCTTTCAAATGTATCTGTCAAATTCACACTAAATGCAGCACTTCATGAATTCAGCTGAGGCCAGAGAATAAGGGGGGTGGAGACCCATTCTCTAGATGAGGTACACTGAGGCTTAAAGTGATGGAGGGATTTGCTCAAGGTGGCACCGCCAGGCATAGTGGCGCCTCTCCCACCCCAGCTGCTGCCCTGGGGCCCACAGGTCTGTTCTGCTGGCCAGTTCCCGCCCCAGCAAGTTCCTGGAGGAGGAAGGGCGACAAATGGCTGCTCTGCTCAGGGCTGCTTCAGAAGCGACCCTCAGCGAGGGAGGTTCCTGGCAGGCCCTGGAGCCTGGGGATGGTCCAGGGCTGAACACAGAGAGACAGGCCGGCCCTCCCTGGACTGCTGCCCGCTGCCCGGCACCTGGATCCCTGGGGGCTGACCCAGGGAAAGGCTGGAGGAAGATGGGGGCCCCCTGGCAATCTCTGGGTGCCCATCAAGGGCTAGCACGGCAGCGGTTCACATCCTCTTGCAACAGCCACTCCCGGGGGTGGCCTGAAGGCCCAGGCGGGGCAGCAAGTCCAGGAGCCACCGTCGCCACTGCAGAGTCACCTGGGCCCCTGCCAGCTCACCCTGCCTCCCAAGACAAATTTCTCAAGGAGAACGAAAAGCCGTGTTCTGTGTACTTCCCGAGAGGGGACAGAAATGGCCCGGTTCATGAGGGCCTTGTAAAAGCCAACGGCCAGGCAGCAAGCGTGTTAGGGCCCTTCCTGCTGGCCACGAGCCGTGTGAGGGCTGGCCTCGGCGTGATCACTGAGCGTGATGGCTCGACCACTCGTGCTGGGAAAGAGCAGAGGAGCCATTGGTGCCGGCTGGCAGTTTTACGGCGACCTTGATGACCCTGACAGCTGGCACCCCTGTCCCAGGGTGTGGGGGGAGCTACCGGGTCTATGCGGCCAGATGCAAAGGGAGCCGCACTCAGACTCTTCCGGCAAGCGCTGGCCCCGCTGGACTGGCAGGCACTTCCCCCTGGGCGACGGAAGCCACTGGATGTCCCCACCACCAGCACAGCACTCGGGCTGCCAGCAGACAGTTCTTGCCACTTCCAGGGTGCCTGGGGTCAGGGTGCACGGGAGGCCCTGCTCTCGGTCTAGCTGCTGATTTCCTGTGTGCCCCGGGGAGGGCCCCTTCCCTCTCTGGGCCTGGACTGGACAACACCCGGGCCTCTAAGCACTGCTTGTCTCAGGAAGGCGAACAGGAGAGCTCAGCCATTCCTCACTCCGCCCTGCCAGTCCCCCACACCTAGCACAGAAGAAGGTGCGGGGAGGCGCTGCACTGGGCTATCACGCAATCCTGTGCGCCTACAGCTGCCCGCCACAGCACCGTGGGCTCTGAACATGCCCGGCTACCCATGTCGCTGGGTCACCACGGCTAGTCCTGGGTCTGCCCACAGAGGGCACGAGCGAGGTGTGAAGAGACAGTGGCTGGAGAGGAGAATGAAGGGAATGTGAGTGGATGGATGGACACGAGGGCGATCACTTTGCAAGTGGCAGGCCAGGCACCTCTGGCTCCCGGCAGCGTCCCGCGCTCGGGGCTGAGGCGACACACACTGAGCCTCAGCCAGTGGCTCCAAGGGCCTCCCAGGAGACGACATTCCCTCGGGGGCCTTCTGTGGCTCTGGTGAGCCGTCCTGCCCCAGCCCCCGGACACACGGACACAGGAGAGCTGCTCCCAGCCTGTGGTGGAGGAACATAGCAGAGGGACGGTGCTCACTGCCACGGGGTCACAAGCACCCAGAGTCTGGCCCAGGGAGTGCAGGGATGAGATGCCGAGCAGGAGGTCCCAGCTCCGAGACAGAGACCTGGGTGCCTGAGCCTGATGGACTGTTGCTAGCTGTGTGACTCTGGGCAAGTGACTGGCCTCTCTGTTCCCCAGCCTCCATGCCTCTGCAGTGAGGACAGCAACAGGAACTCCCGCTCAGGGATAAACAACGATGATATGCCCTGCAAAGTGTCCAACATGCAGGAGATGCTCATAAACCTGCGCTTCCCAGGCTGGCCAGAGTCACAATCCCCAGATGGAGCTGTGAGTTCTTGGGCAAGTCCCTTCTCCCTGGAAATAAACACACGGGTCTCTTCAGAAGCTAGGTTGCGAGGCCAAGTGTACCGGTAGGCACAGGCTGAGTGGATGGGCAGGCACAGACCCATTTCTTTTCTTTTCTTTCTTTCTTTCTTTTTTTTTTGAGTCAGGGTCTCACTGTTGCCCATGCTGGAGTACAGTGGCATGATCACGGCCACCACAGCCTTGACCTGCTGGGCTCAGGCAATCCTGATGTGTGCTACCATGCCCGGCTAATTTTTGTATTTATTATAGAGCTGAGGTCTCGCCATGTTGGTCAGGCTGGTCTCGAACCTCTGGGCTCAGGCAATTCTCTCACCTCGGCCTCCCAAATCGCTTGGATTACAGGCGTGAGCCACCACACCCATCCCATTTCTGTGGTCTAATTCACACAAGTAAAAGTAGCCAATCACTAGGATAGTTAGCGAAAGGGCCCTGTGGGTACCTTCAAAAAGGAACTGACATGTACATTAAACAAAAGGGAAAAGGCATTTGACAAAAGAAACCATAGAAATATGAGAAGAACACATTTTTCTACAACTTGGGACTGGGGCAAACTTTCCCAGATCTGACTCCAAAGCCAGAAAAGCAATCACAGAAAAGATGAGCAAATTTGACTACATAAAAATGACAATTTTTATGGCAAAAAGCTTTGCATGGCAAAAAGCGAGTAAATAAATAATAAATAAGTAAGGTAAAAAAGACAAGTGGGAGGAGTATTTGCAACTTATATTAACAGGCAAAGGTTGTATGTATGTATCTGTGACACACAGACCGTTCCTAAAAATAGATGAAAACAACCGTCTGCTCTACAGAAAAATGGGCAAGAGATGTGAACAGACTCAGAAGAGAAGAAACAGCCCTGCCACATGGGTCCTCACAGGAGCAATGCAACTTAATCACACGGAGACACCACTTCCTACCTGTCCAATTAGCAAAACCTGAAGGTCTGACCAGGGCCTCGTCAGGTGGTCCGAGGGCGCTGGGCATCGACACCCAGGTGCCAGAAAGGCAAAAGGACAGGCACTGGGCAGAGGGCTCCAGCAGCTCTAAGCAGAGAAACCAGTGCACTGTTAGCGGTCATCTGTGTGGCCCAGGACTCACTTCCAGGGACGGACTCTAAACTTGCGTTGGCAGAATCCCAAACAGACGTAAGCACAAGGCCACTGAAAGCAACACTGCCTGTAAAGATAGAAAACTGGGCGCAAGACAGTGTCCACCAAGACAGAACCGGTTGACATGCCATTCAGACTCTGGGCTACGATGCAGTTGCAGGAAAGAATGACGACTGTCTCCCTAACCCACTATCAGGGATGCCCAGGATACGTTGTTTCGTGAAAGCAGGTAAGTAGGAGAAAAAGGGGTTTCAAGGAAGCAGAAAAGAGGTGACGTCAACAGAAGTGTGGTTGCCTCCACCAAAACACAACAAAAAGATTACCAGAAACTAAAATAAGTAAATAAATAAGATTGCCTCAGGAGGGAGGGAGGAAGTAGAATGCGGGAAAATAGAATAGAATAAAATGAGGCAGAACTCAGCTCATATCTCTCAGGGTACTTTGTTTTGTAGATTTAACTCCAAAACAGGGATCATACTTTTTTGTGTGTAAAGGGCTAGGCAGTAAATATTGAAGGCTTTGTGGGGCACATATAGTAACTGTTGCATATTCTCTCTCTTTCTTTCCCTCTACCTACCCCCCTTTCTCTTTGTGTGTGTGCTTGTGTCAGAGCTGGTTAAAAATGTAAAAACCATCCTTAGTTCAGAGGCCCTGTAAAAACAGATCACAGGCTAGATTAGGCGCAGGGGCTGTGGCTTGCCAACCCTTTCTCTGGACCCATGTATATATTTTATTAAATTATACGATAAATTAACTTAAAAAGCAATCTCTAAAATATGATAGCAAAATTAAGTAAATGAAATTAACCATGTATTGATTTGATAGCTTGACCACACAAATGAGATTTCTTTTAAGAGGCACAGTAATTTAATAGCAGATCTTTTGTTGAATATACATTAATAATAAAAAAACAGTAGTAAGATGGAAATCCTAACTGGATACATATTGTGAACAAAAAGAACTGTAAGAAATCTTAAATTGCTTTTAGTCATTTCATTGCTAGTGTCAATATACGCAAAAAAATATGTTAAAGCAGATGGAAATAACAAATTTTCATTGTAAAAGGTATTCAAAAAAATATAAAAACAGGCCAGGCGCAGTAGCTCATGCCTGTAATCCCAGCCTTTTAAGACCAAGCTGGAGGACTGCTTGAGCCTGGGGGTTCAAGGGCAGCCTAGGCAACATAGTGAGGCCTTGTCACTACAAATAATAATGATGATAATAATAAAAATTAGCCAGGTATGGTGGCATGCACCTGTAGTCTCAGCTATTCAGGAGGCTGAGATGGGAGGATCACCAGAGCCCAGGAGTCTAAGGCTGTAGTGAGGCATAACTGTCCCACTGCACTCCGGACTGAGCAAGCAGCAGAGACCAGACAGAGAAATAAAAATGAAATAAATAAAAGCAAACAATGCTGTTTTGTTTTCAACAGTCATGTCTATCCAAAATAACTTCAGGAGAGAAAATGTTTCTATATTGACACAATTTTGTTTCTATATTGATACAGTCATGTACCATTTCGAAGCTCTTCTGCCATCCCTGGAGTTCCAGGCTTTCCTCTGGTGCTTTTTCCTTCAACCTAAGAACCTCCTTTAGTGTTTGTTTTAGACGGAAGAGATCTGTTGTGGCCAAATACTCTTAGTTTCTCCTCATTTTTGAAGGCCTTCATTGTATCTTCATTCCTGAAGGATGATTTTTGTTGTCTAGAAAATTCTAGACAGCAAAAATATTCTTTAGGCAGATTTTTCTTTCACCACTTTTATCCACTGTCTTCCAGCCTCCATAGTTTCTGATAAGAAATCTTTTGCATTTCAAATTGTTGTTCTCCTATATGTAATTCCTCATTTTTTTCCCCAAGTGCTTTGAAGATTTTTTCCTTTAAGGTTTTCAGCAGTTTGATTGGGCTGTGTCAGGGCTTTTTGTTTTGTTTGTTTAAATTTATCTTCTTGTGATTGCAGAGACCCTTGAATTTTGTAAATTTATGCCTTTCACCAAAACTGGATTCATTTCAATTAATATTTCTTAAAATATTACACACACACACACACACACACACACACACACACACACACACACACACACATATTTATATACATCTCCACAGGTCTCTAAGGCTCTGTTCAATTTTTCTTTAGATTGGTCATTAGATCAGAACAATGGATTTATTTTAGAATTTTGGCTGTCCATGCCCACTATGGAGTTCCTTAATCCAGTCAGTCCTTGGGTCAACATCAGGAATTAAATGACAAAAACAAAAACTAAGACTCTCATTTACTATGCAGATTTTTCTTCAAAGTTTAACTTCCCTCCCAACTCTACCTGCTATTATTGACTTTTCAAAGTCTTCAGGTAGTTGGTTTTTGAATTTTGTCAAGAGTTTTTAGTTGTAATTTATAGGGGAGATAAAGAGGCCACAGTGGGTTTACTCCATTTTTGGTTTTCATTAGATTTTGTTCATTTCTAAATTCAATATTATTTTCTCTCTAGTACATGCTGAACAATTTTAATGACCTCAACTTCCAGCTTAAGATAAAATCAAACTCAAAGTTCAAGTGAAATAAGGGAAATAATTAAGATAGGAAAAGAAAGCAATAACTCTCGTAAAAAGAAAAGAAATGCCAAAAAACCCCAATGAAGTCCAAAGTTGGTACTCAACCAATGAAATTTATAAACCTCTAGCTCGACTAATCAGGATAAAAAAGAGAAAAGACAAATCACCAATATCAGGAATGAGAAAAATGAGGTAACATCACTACAGTTTATACAGATTTTAAAATATAGTATAAAAACCTTATGCCAAAAAATTATATAACTTTGATGAAATGGATGAATCTCTTGAAAGATACTAAGTTTACTCAAAGACAAATAGAAAACCAGAATAGCCCTATATTTACTAAGTAAATTTTATTTAAAGTTTCAAACCTTCCCACAAAGAAAACTTCAGGCCAAGATAGTTTCACTAGTCAATTCTAGCAAACATCTATGGAAGAAATAACATCAGATTCACACACACACTTTCAGAAAATTCCCAATTCATTCTATGAGGGTAGAATTACCCTGCTACCAAACACAGACAAATATAAGAAAAGTTCAAATCAATAAACCTTCATAGATGTAGATGTAAATATTCCTAACACAATTTTAGGTGACAGAACTTCAAATTATAGAAAGGAAATATATATCATGTGCAAGTGGAGCTTATCCCAGGAATGCAAGACTGAATTAGTATTTAAAAATCAACTGACAAAATTCACCATATTAACAGAATAAGGGAAAAATGATCATTTTAATAAAAGGGAAAAGGCATTTGACAAAATACAACCTTAATTTACAATTAAAAAGCAACTCTCAGCAAGCTAGGACTAAAAGGAAACGTACTGAAACTGATAGAAACATCTATAAAACAACTAGTTAACATCATATGAACCTGAAAAAGAATGCTTTCCATCTAAGATCAGAAACACAGCAAGGATGTCCACTCTCGCCACATTGCTCTAGAGGTTGGAGCCAACTCAATAAGGAAAAATTATAGGAAAGAAAGAGGAGAGGAGATATTGGAGGGAGGGAGGGAGGACATAGATAGATAGCACCCAGATTGGAAAGAAGGATTAAAACTGACTGTATTCACAGATGACATGATCATTTACAGAGAAAATTTAATAGACTGCATAAACAAGTAACTAGAACTAACAATTGAGTCTAGAATATTTGCAGGATTGAAGATGAATATTCACATATCCATGGTTTGTCTCTATACTGATAATGAACAATCAGAAATGAAAACTTTAAAATACCACTTACAATAGCATCAAAAATATAAGTGCCTAGGAATAAATCCAGCCAAAAATGTAAAAGACTTTTACTATGAAAACATTAGTGAGAGAAATTAATGAAGGGTTAAATAAATGGAGTATAAATACTACACTCATGGTTTGAAAGCCTTAGAGTTGTTACAAGTTCAATTCTCTCCCAAATTGTTCTACAGATTAGATGCAATTTCATTTGAAGTTCAAACAGGGCTTTATTTATTTTTTTTTTTTAGAAATTGGCAAAGTGATTGTAAAACTGAAATGTAAATACAAAGAATCAAAAGTAGCCAAAACAACTTTGAAAAAGAACAAAAGTGTAAGCTTTACACTAGCTGATTTCAAGACTCATTTTAAGATCACAAGAATGAAAACAATAGTGTAAAGATAAACAAAGAAATCAGTGGAACAGAAGAGAGAGTACAAAAATAGACCTTCATATTTTTAGCGGATTGATTTTCCGCAGAGCTATAAAGGCACAGACATCATTTTCAAAAAAGGGTTGCAGGAATATTCAATATACGTAGGCATACATATAAAACTGCATCCATACCTTGCATCATGTACAAAAACTAAAACCAAATGGATCACAGACTTTAATATAAAGCCCAAAACTATAGAACTTCTAGAAGTAAAACAGTGGCACAAATACTTTTAAAGGTGATGAATATATTATTTATCATGACTGTGATGATTGTTTCATGGATGTTAAAACGTATCAAACCATATACTTCAAATATGCAGTTGATGGTATGTCAAATTATACCTCTATAAAAGTGTAAAAAGAAAGGGAAGAATATGGCAAAATATATTTTTTTGATAATCAAAAACAGAGAATTCCCTACCCGCAAACGTACTGTAAGAAATGTTAAAGAACGTTCTGGGCCGGGTGCGGTGGCTCACACCTATAATCCCTGCATTTTGGGAGGTCAAGGTGAGAGGATTGCCTGAGCTCACAGGTTCAAGACCAGCCTGGGCAACTTGGTGAGAACTCATCTCTACAATAAATAAAAAAATTAGCCAAGTGTGGTGGTGTGTGCCTGTAGTTCCAGCTAGTTGGAAGGCTGAGGAGAAAGGATTGCCTGAACCCAGCAAGTTGAGGCTACAGTGGCCGTGAGTGTCACTGCACTCAAGTCTGGGCAACATAGAGAGACTCCAACTCAAAAAGAAAGAAAGAAAGAAAGATCTGTAGACTGGAGGGTAATGGCAATAGATTGGCACTCAGATTTAAAAAAAGGACAACATTATAGCCATTAAAAAGATAATGAAATAATGTTAAGAACAATGTCAGGGCAACAATTTGAGAATTTAGATAAAATAGAAAAATTCCTTGGAAGAAAAAAGATACAAAACAACTGAAGAATAAAATAGAACACCTGAATATCTCTCTATATACTTTTTAAAAATTATCACTTCTATACAACATAGTACTGGAAGTCCAAGCCAGAGCAATCAGGCAAGAGAAAAAAATAAAGGGTATCCAAGCTGGGAAATAAGAAATCAAGTTATCCCTGTATGCTGATGATCTGATCTTATAACTAGGAAATCCTAGAGACTCCCACAAAAGAATCCTGGACTTGATCAATGAATTCAGTAAAGTCTTAGGATACAAAATCAACACACGTAAATCAGTAGTAGCATTGCTATCCACCAAGAGTGACCAAGCTGAGAATCAAGAACTCAATTCTATTTACAATAGCTGCCAAAAAACTAAAATACCTAAGAATATATTTAGCCAAGGAAGTAAAAGATCTCTACAAGGAGAAATACAAAACGCTGGTGAAAGAAATCACAGAGGACACACACAAATGGAGAAACACCTCATGCTCATGGATTGGAAGAATCAACATTGTTAAAATGAGCATGTTAACAAAGCAATCTACTATAATCCCCAAACTACCTATGTCATTTTTCACAAAATTAGAAAAAAAAAAATCCTAAAATTCATGTGGAACTAAAAAAGAGCCAGATAGACAAAGTAATACTCAGCAAAAAGAACAAAACTGGAGACACCACATAACCCAACTTCAAAGCATACTACAAGGCTATAGGAACCAAAACAGCATGGTACTGCTACAAGAACAGACACGTGAGCCAATGGAACAGTATAGAGAATCTAGAAATAAACCCAAATACCTACAACCAACTGATCTTCAACTAAAGCAGTCAAAAACACACACTGGAGAAAGGACACCCTATTCAATAAATGGGGCTGGGAAAATTGAATCGATAAAGCAGAAAAATGAAACTCAATCCCCATCTCTCATCATATACAAAATTAACTCAAAATTGAAATCCCAGAAGAAAACCTAGAAAAAACTCTTCTGGACATTGGTCTAGGCAAATAATTTATGGCTAAGACCCCAAAAACAAATGCAACAAAAACTAAAATAAGTGGGACTTCATTAAACTAAAAAGTTTCTACATAGCAAAAGAAATAATCAGCAGAGTAAATAGGCAATCTACAGAATGGGAGAAGATATTCACAAACTATACATCCATCAAAGAACTAATATCCAGAATCTATAAAGAACTCAAACAAATCAATAAGAAAAAAACAAATAACTCCATTAAAAAGTAGGCAAGTTACATGAGCAGACACCTCTCAAAAGAAGATATACAAATGGCCAACAAACATATGAAAGAAGGCTCAACATCACTCATATCATCAGGGAAATGCACATTAAAACCACAATGAGATACCATCTTACATGAGTCAAAATGACCATTATTAAGAAATTTAAAAAACAACAGATGTTGGCATGGATGTAGTGAAAAGGGAACTCTACAGTGTTGGTGGGAGTGTAAACAGGTACAACCTCTATGGAAACAGGTATGGAGATTTCTCAAAGAACTAAAAGTAGACCTACCATTTGATCCAGCAGTCCCACTATACTTGATACGTACCCTAAGGAACAGAAGTTATTATACAAAAAAGATATCTGCACTCGTATACTTATTGCAGCACAATTCACAATTGAAAAGATGTGGAATCAACCTAAATGCCCATCAGCTGATCAGTGGATAATGAAAATGTGGTATATATATACTATGGAATACTATTCAGTCACCAAAAAGAATGAAACAATGTCTTCTGAAGCAACTTGGATGGAATTGGAGAACATCATCCCAAGTGAACTAACAAAGGAATAGAAAAACAAATACTGCATGTTCTCACTTATAAGTGAGAGCTAAACTAAGGATCCACAGAGGCATAGAGAATGGTATCATGGACACTGGAGACTTGAGAAACTCAGAAGGGGAGAGTGGGAGGGGAAGGGACAGAAATTCACCTACTGGGTACAATGTGCACATGTGGGGGTTGTGGGTACACTTAAAACCCAGACTTCTCGATCACTATACAATGCATCCATGTAACCCAAAACCATTTGTACTCCCTAAAGCTATTGATGCTTCTTTTAATTTTGTAATTAAACACCCACCTACAAAGAAAACATCAGGTCCAGATGTCTTCACTGATGAATTATATCAAACATTTAAGGAAGAAATAATATCAATCCTATACAAACATTTAGAACACGTAAGTAGAGAACATTTCTCAATTCATTCTGCTGAGGTTAATATTAATCTCACATCAAGACCAGACAAAGAGGCCAGGCCTATAACAGGTTGGAAGGCTGAGGTGGGAGGAGGGCTTGGCCCAGGAGTTCAAGACCAGTCTAGGCAACATAATGAGACCCTGTCTTTACAAAAAAAAATTTTTTAATTAGTCAGGTGTGGTGGCATGCACCTCCAGCTACTCAGGATGCTAAGGTGGGAGGACTGCTTGAGCCCAAGAGTTTGAGGCAGTGGTGAGCTGTGATTGTGCCACTGTACTCAGCCTGGGTGACAGACTAAGATGATTCAAAAAAAGACAATACAAGAAAAAGTTATAGACCAATAATCTTCATGAACACAGACATAAGATCCTTAACAACTTATGAGCAACTTCAATTAAACTGTATATAAAAGGATAATACATCATAATTCATGACAAAGTAGGAGTTGTCCCAGAAAGGAACAATTTAGCATTTTTGTTAAAAAAAATCAATGAAATTCAACATATTAACAGAATATAGGCAAAAATATAGATGCAGTAAAGTCATTTGACAAAATTCAACACCAATATAAAATTTTTTTAAAATTCAGAAAACTAAGAACAGAAAGTAACTTTCTTAAACTGATTTAGGACATCTCTGAAAAACCAACATCTAATATCAGACTCAATGGTAAAGGATGGACTGCTTTCCCATAAAATGAGAAACAGTCCAAGGATGTTAACTGTCACCTATTCTATACAATTCTATTCAACATTGCTCTGGCAGTTCTAGTCATTATAATACAACAACAACAACAACAACAACAACAAAGAAAGAACTGCACACACATTTGAAAGAAAGCAGTAAAACTGTATTATTCACAGACAAAATGATCATGTAAATTAATGTTCCTAAGTAATCTATGAAAAAGCTATGAGGACTAAAAAGTGAATTTAGTAAAGTCACATGATACATAGTCTATGTAAGAAAGTTAACAGTATTTCTATATACCAGTAGCAAACAATTAGAAAATGAAATAAAAAATAAAATTCCACTCACATCAATATCCAAAAACATGAGCTACTAAGGAATAAATTAATGTAATATGTGTAACATCAAACACCAAAAACTACAAAACACTGCTGAGGGAAACTGAAGATGTAAATAAACAAACAGATGTACTATGCCCATGGATCAGAAGACTCAATATCATTAAGATGTCAGTTCTCCCCAAATCAATCTGTACGCTGGACACAATCTTAATCCACCAGACTTTTTTTGTAGAAAATAAGTTGACTATAAAATTGAAATGGGTATAAAAAAACCCTAGAACATCCAGAACAATCTTGAAAAAGAAAAATGAAGCTGGAATTACACTTCCCAATCTCAAAATTTATTATGAAGCTATAGTGACCAAGAGAGTTTGGTAATGGAAAAATGATACTGAACAACAGAACAGAACTAATCACTCAGAAAGAGATTCTTAGGTGGCAAACTTATTTTCCACTAAAGTGCCAAAAACAGTTAAATGAGGAAAGGAATGTCATTTCAACAAATGATGCCAAAACAATTGGGTACCCACACAGAAAAAAAGAATCAACATTTGCCTCATATACAAACATTAACTGAAAATAGATCATAGTCCCATAGCAAAAAACTATGAAGCATCTAGAAGAACATACAGGAGAAAATATTTGCAATTTTATGATAGGCAAAGATTTCTTAGCTAGAACACAAAAAAATTACATAATGGGAGAAAATAATGCCAGAATACATAAAAACTCTCAGAACTCAAAAATAATACATTTAAATAGGCAAAAAAATTAACAGATTGCACAGAAGGCTTTCACGTGAGCCCACAAAAAGACGCTCAGCCATCATCAGTCATCAGGTAAAAAAATTAAAGCCACAATCAGGGATCAATACACATCCAAAAAGAACTACAATGAAAAAGACTGACAATACCAAGTGTTGGTGAGAATGTGAAGCAACTGAGACTCTTCTACACTGCTTGTGGAACATGAAATGAAAATAGTTTGGCCATTTATTATAAACTTAAGTATACACACACCATACCACTTAGTGATTCTCCCAGTTATTTTCTCAATGAAATGAAAATGTAGGTTTATCCATGAACGTTCACAGCAGTTTTATTTATCATAGCCAAAAACTAGAAAACAAAATGTCTGCCAACAAGAACATGGATAGACAGACTGTGGTATGTCCATACAATGGACTAAGACTCAACAACAAGGAACACTGACATACACAACACGGATGGACCAGAGCAGAAGCAGAATCACAAGCTCCCTGGGAGGTGCGCGTCAGAAGCACAGCACAGCTCAAGATGAAACTTCCAGTTCGGAAAACGTACAGGGCACAGAGGCATGTGCTAAATAACACGACAGGGATGCAATCAGAGCAATACAGGACAAACAACCTTGTAGGACCCAAGGAATGATTTACAAGGAAAGCAAAGGAGAGAAATGTACAAATTAAGAGATTTATCAACCGAATGTTCGGATCCGATTTGAACAAGGCCCTGTTTAAAGTAAATTACAAGGCAATCAGAGAAAATCTGAACATGGACTGGGTATTTGATGATGCTAAGGAATTATTCTTAAATTATTAGAATAATGGCCAAGTATTAGGATAATGGTATCGTAATGGTTTTGTAAGCCGGTACCTTTTAAAGAAACAAACGTATTTACAAACAAAAGGACAGGATGTCTGGGATTTGCTTCCAAGTAACCCGGTAGCAGGGATGGGAGGGTGGAGACTTGGGAAAATGGGTGGGATGATTCAGAAGACAAGCGTGGCCATAAGTTTCTAAATGTTGAGACAGAATGCTGGCTGCATGAAGGTTCATTAATTAGTCTCTCTACTTCAGTATATATTTACATTTTTCAATAATAAAAAGTTTCTTTAACGTGCTCTGTGGGGAGGAATGAGCTCCACAAATGTTAATTCTTCTTATCACCCGTGTCTGAAATAATAAGCAGTGGGGACCGGCTGAGCTAGGGCAGTGGGTGCAGAGCAGACATAATGAAAGCAGAATTACAGCTGCGGCAACAAGCATCTGTCCCGTTTTGTCCAGAGCCCCGTCCTCCCTGCCAACGGGAATCCAACTGTCTTCAGAGACGAGGCCCAGGCGGCCAAGAGAGGACAACGCCGTGTTGCGTAACTGAAACCCTGGAGCTCGGTGATTCTCCTACCTAGACGCTGGTGTTTCTATAGAAACCACCAGAGACGTGAGATTTCAGAGCGCACAAAGCATCTCCACTGGCCACCACCGGCTTTGTTCACATTTGCCCATCAGCATCTGAGATCCACCTATCAAAGTGGCCCTCGTAGCTCACTTTTAAAATAGGTACAGCTCATTAGAAAGCACCTGCTCTCAAATGTTTCCAAGGAAACAGAGGCCCCAAGACACCCCTCTCTAAATTCATTAGCATTTCGCACTCCTTAATGAGGCTTAAAGATGGCGTGCTTTAATAACCATGTGTGGGGAGAGGACAGCGCTCCCTTTCACCTTCAGGTGGAACTGATTAGCTGGCTTGGGCTCCCAGCGGACAAGCTTAAGGACAGTGTTGGGAGCACACGAGGTACTTCTAGGGAGGTCTCCCTCGGGGTGTTCAGCTCTGATCACAACCTAAAATCGGTCAGGGCGGAGGTCCTGCACTGACTGGCTGGGATTGCCAGGTTGACCTTGTTTATTCACTCGCTTCTGTGGGTGCACACACACACTCTGTGTCCTCCATCGACTCAAACCCATCACCATCCTCTCATGTTGTGCCCTTTCATGCCTCTGTGCCTTCGTACATTCCTTATGCCTCAAATACCCTACCTCGGTTTGGTGCCTAGAAAACTCCTACGCATCCTTTGAAACCCTGTGCCAACCAAGCCTCCCAATGTGGCAAGCAGAATCATCAGCTCCTTCCTCTGTGAGCCTTCTGCCATCACGCTGTGGTCTGCAGAGACTGCCTCCTTCCCTCAACTGTGAGCCAAGGGTTTGGGGCAGGAATGAGGTTCGTGTTCCTCCGTCCCGTGGCCACCGGGCCCCCAGCAGGCGATTCTGTAAGTGTGTGTAGGAGCCCCTGAAGAATACATATAAACCAAGCAGCCTCAGGACATGGGTGGGGCCGGCAGGGGGGAGCAGCCTGTGACCATCTCGGGAATCCCAGCTCCTCTGCCTCTGGGAGAGAGAGCTGACTGCTCCCAGCTGGAGACCAAGGGCTCTGCTCACACAGGCCAGCTCTCAAAGTTCAGTCCCTTCCTGACAGATGAGGAAACTGAGCACCAGAGAACGAGGGCACCGAGAGTGGAGGCTCACCAGCCCTCTTCCCTGGAGGGGGAAGGTTGCAAAACGGTCTCTAAGACGACTCAGAGAGGATGGCGCCCTCTGACTAGTCATGAGGGGGCACAAGGGCCCATGCAGTGAGGGCCCCGTCCCCCCAAAATTGTCAGGGCGCCGTGCCCGAGGACTTCCACTGGGTCCAGGCAGAAGCAGAGTACAGCCCCAAGGACAGCCTTGTTGGGTGTGAGCCCTGCAGTGCAGCCCAAGGAGCTGTCTGGGGGCAGGTCATGTGGCCTGGACAGGCAGGGGATTAGAGGTGAGACCTGCTGAGCGGGTGGGAGATGAGCTGGGGATCTTGAGGGCCCCTGGAGAGGGAGACAAAGTTGGCTACTTCTCCCAGGGGCCCTTGTCCTCCTTCACAGCTCTTGGCAGACAGAGCCATCCCCCTCTCTGAGTTGTCTGAGGGACGGTTTCAACAACCCCTCCCCCCCAGAAGAGGTCCCAGTGGCCCTGTGAGCCCCCCACACTCGGAGCCTCCATTCTGTGGTTCTTGGAGTCATCACTTATCAGGAAGGGGCTGAGCAGTACCTCGCTCTCTGCCCCGCAGGTATTCACTGGCCCGGTTTTCCCCCAACCCACCCAGGGGGAACATCAGGACCTCGGACAGCTCCCAAGCTCCCAGGGCCACAGCTCCCGCGGCGACAGCTGCCAAGCCCCCCTCTGAGGCTCTTTCCCCCACATTCTGAGCATCCACACTTATTCAGCAATAATTAATTCATCTCTCCCTTTAAAAAATTAATCAAAGACACAGGAGAATGTATATCTGTGCCTCTGATCAGCCCGAGATGACCCGTGTTATCACACTGGGTTAGAACATCTTCAGCCGGAAGCGCAGACACTTGACATTTTGGTCAGGTATGCGCCTGGCTAGGAGAGAGCACAGTCTCTGCTCAGCTTTGAGCAAAACTGAAGACAGCTCACGACTGCCAATTACCAGGAGCTCGTGGAGGGCATGACCCTGTTGTGATCATCATCTGAATAAAACACAGGATGTCAGGAGCATTTACTGAGCACCACTGAGTGCCATGCCTCTCACTAGGTGCCTTACACATGACCTCACGTAATCCTCACGACCACCTCACGAAGCCAGGATCACCACCCACCTGTACAGTTGGGGACACTGTGGTTCAGAGAGATAAAGTGCCCTGTCCAAGATCACCCAGCTGGGTGGAGGCGGTACCACAGTCACATATGGGAGCCCAACGCCTCTACAGCGTACCCAGCACCAGGGTGCCAGCACGAAGAACAGAGTAGCTGCTCAATTAGTTCTTGCTGAATTGGAATCGAATCTGAAGACACCCACAGAGAAACCATCACGCTGGAGACTGTGAAATTTTAAATTATAAATACAGAACATGAGGAGAAGGAAGAAAATCAGAGATGGACAATTACACATGTCTCTATATTGTTGATCCTTTCAAGTGAAAAACTGGTTTTTCTCACTTTACAGCAGAGCCACAAATCAAAACTGGGTTCTGATGACGCAGCCGCCCCAAGGCAGCTGATCCTGGAGGGCCCCCGGCCTCCGCTGCAGCATGGCACGCACGCACCTCTTCCTGATGCCCAGCCCTCAGGAGTGGCGTCGCGTCACAGGCAGAGGCTCAGCCCAGCTCTGGATGAGAGTGACAGAGGGTGTGGGCTCGCCTGCCTGAGCCAGCACCACAGCTGCTGGGGCCCACAGCCCCAGCCCTGCCCAGCCCCAGTGACTCTAACCAGGGCACTGATGAGGCGCTGGGTGAACAGGGACCGAGAGAAGGCCGCCTCGTGCCGCATTGATGTGGGCTCGGCCCCAGAGACGGCCCCGTGCCCAGCACACTTCCCATCCTGCGGTTCCACCTTCACAGCCAGGGCAGCTTCACCCCCATGGGCCCTGGGGAGGGAGCAGGAGCTGGCCAGGCTCCCGGGCCACTCAAGTGGGGTAGAGCCTCCACCTGGGTCCGCCAAGTCACACAGAACCACAGCAGGGCGGGGGTGAGATCGAGCCGCCCCACCTGCAGGCCCCTCTTGTGTCCACATAGGCACACACAGTGAGTCAGCAGGGAACTGACCTGTCCAGCCAGGCTCCTCCTCCTCCTCCTCTGCCCCCTCCTCGGTGTACAGAGAGGATGCACCAGGCAAGGGAAAAGCAGGAGAGGGGTCGTGGCACCCCCAGAGGACAGCGGCCAGGCCCTAGGGCTCATCTGGGCAGGGGTAGGACCAAACAGGCCACAGATGTGCCCTCATCTGGGAACACCTCTGTCTCCCCACCAGCTACTGGTTTCCAGTCCTTGTACCCACCTGACTCCAGATACTGACTCGTGCTCAACAGACAGGCAGTGCTGGCGGCTCATGTGAACACCACAGTGCCTACCTAGCTGGGTTGATTTGCAGGACTAAGATGAACTTCACGACCAGGCTGGAGCGCAGTGGCATGCTCCCGGCCACCACAGCCTTGACCTACTGGGCTCAGGCAATCCTTTCACCTCAGCCTTCCAAGTAGTTGGAACTACAAGTGCTCCCTATCACGCTCAGCTTATTTTTTGATTTATTGTAGAGACAAGGTCTCACCAAGTTGCCCAGGCTGGTCTTGAACCCCTGAGCTTATGCAATCCTCTCACCTCAGCCTCCCAAAGGGATTACAGGCTTAAGCCACTGTGTCCAGCCATAAGACATTTTAACAATATGGGAAATGCTAATGATATACTATTAAGCTGGGGGAAAATTATATTAAAATGTAAATATAGATGGGTAAAAAACTGTAGTGAAGGGTACCCAATGGTGGCTATGGCTGGGCTGATATTGAATGAATTCTCCTCCTTTTTCTGTCTCCGTTTTCCAAGTAGCCAACAAAGAGCACGTCTGTCTTCCTTTTCTCATAGGAATGAACAACCACCCTTGCGTTCTGAAGTTGTGGGTGACACAGGGGTCCCCAGGCCTCTATGCCCTTGGCTGCTCTACCCCTGTGTGCTGCCTGCACTCCAAGTCACTGGCGCACCACCACAGGCCTTCTCATTGGCTCACAGTCTCACTCAGGCCAAGAAAGCGGCAGAAGGGAAGGGACAGGGCCTCTGCTGGCCCATGTGGTACCTGGGTTCATATTAGAGAAAGATACCCCTTAGTAGAGAGCATCCCAAGCCGGGGCCATGGGAGGAGCCCAGTTCCCACCTGCCTCTCGGTCAGGTTCCTGAAGGCAGCAGACAACCTGTACAATCTCACCAGTTGGCCCCAGAGGAGGAAGGCCCAGGTCTTGGGGTGGGGAAGGGTAATTCGAAAGCTGCTCCAGAAGTTTCTGGCTGGGGCCAACACCTTGGTGGATGGTAGTGCTCACAGCTGGGGAAGAGACATGTCCCCAGCTTCTTTGAATCCTGTAAACCAGGAAGACGTCCCACACAAAGCAGGTGGTCAACAAATGCTCAGCGAATAAATGAGCAAAGCAAACCAGAAGACCAGACCTTTTGGAAAAAACTTTCAAGTCCAGGACTAATTAAGAGCTGAGACATTTGCTTGATATATATAAGGGACCTGCCAAGGTGAGGGGAGATGGGCACCCTCATTTCTTCTCTACATACAGCACGATGGTGGTGCCCAGCATGGCCACATTGCAGGGCATGCTGCTCGGGCTCCCTGAGCCCAGCCCACGCTCAGCCTTCGTGCAGACCTGCTAGGGAGCACCAAGCAGTCTGAAAGGCTGCAGCTGCCAGAAAAGTCTGTCCACAGACAGGGGACACGGAACATCCAGGTGCCGAAAACCACACCGCCGTCAACACCCTCCTATAACCGGGAATCCATTTGTTGGGGCACAAATTCAATTGCACAAGCTTTCCAAAAGTCGTGAAATCTCGCAGGTTCTATTGCAGGCTCACAGAGGCTCAGGAAATGCGACGGTAGTACTGACCACACACCAGCACATGCAAGGTCTGGGGACACCAGGTTGGGGGAGACCATCATTCCCCCAACCTGCACAGGGCTCACATCCCAGTGGGGACAACCAGCTGCCACAATCAGGCTCAGTCAGTGCGGAAGGAACAGCCCCGGGAGTGGGAGGTACACCAAATCCAGTCGGACTTGGAGAAAAGTTCCCAGAGGGAAGACTCCAGTGGAGACCACAGGACAGGTGCCATCCAGCAGAGAAGAAGGGGAGTTCGAGGAAAGAGAAAACCATGTTCCAGATCGACCTCTGGCCTAGTTGAAGTGTGCCTGCTACTGCCGATCCCTCACTGATCAAAACGAAAATCCTAGATAAAATACAAAAAGCAACACCCCAAGGACTCAAAAGAAAACACAAGCAGGAGGCTTGGGAGAGAAGTAAAAACTCAGGGAAGGAACTGGCACAGAGGTAGGGGCCTATTTCATTTTCTTTCTTTTTACTGATTTTCTCTAACTGCTCTGACTCGTGAGGAAGATCCCAGTGGCAGCTTCAAAGTATATGAAGCAAAAAATGATAGAACTGAAGGGAGAAATATGCAGATCCATAGCTACAGTCGGAGATGGCAACACCCCTCTTCTCAAGAACTGGAAGAACAAGTAGATAATAAGTCAGCAAGAATATAGAAGAGGGCAACCCCCTCGGGTCTCCTCCCACCGTGGGAGCTTTTCTGTCCTCTTAATAAATCCTGCTTTCTAAAAAAAAAAAAAAAGAATATAGAAGAACTGAACACCCCAGCAGCCAACCACCAGACAGTCATTTAAAGAACATCCATTCAACAGCAGCAAAATGCACAGAGCATTGGAACATTAAAAAAAAACAGTCTACATTCTGGACTTTAAAACTAGCTTTAACAAATTCAAAAGACTTGAAATACAAAGTATGTTTTCTGACCATAACAGAATTAAAACCAGAAAATAATGAAAGTAAGATATCTTGAAAGTCCCCATATGTTTGGAAACTCAGTAATACACTTCTAAATAACTCATATGTCAAAGAAAAAGTCAAAATAAAATTAGAAAATATTTTAATTGAATTAAAATTAAAACATAGTATATCAAAATTTGTGGGATGCAGATGAAGCAGGGCTAAGAGGAAAATGTGTAGCATTAAAATATTTATATTAAAAACTATCTCAAATCAATGACCTAAATTGTCCCCTTAAGAAATTAGAAAAAGAGCAAATTAAACCCAAAGCAAGCAGAAGGAAGAAAATTAAAATCAGAGCAGAAATTAAGGAAGTCAAAAATATAAAAAACAGAGAAAAAATCAATATTCCATTGAAATGATCGATAAGATTGATAAATCTCTAGCCACAATGATTACAAAAATGACACTAATATCCTTACCAAAAATGAAAAAGGACACATCACTACATACTCTAAAAATACTAAGAGGATAAAGGAATACAATGAACAAGTTTGTGCATATAAATTTCACAATTTAGATAAAAAACCAATTATCTGTGGGTACACAAACTACCAAAGTTCATTCGTGAAGAAATATACAGTATGAATATGCCTATATCAAATCTCAAAGAGACCAAATGTGATACCACTTTGTACCCACTAGGATGGATATAATATAAAAGAGACATAATAACAAGTGTTAGTCACGATGTGAAAAGATTGGAACTTTCGTACACTACTGGTGGGAATGTAAAATGGTGCAACTACTTTAGAAAACAGTCTGGTATGTTCTCAAAAGATTACACATAGAGACACTATATGACCGAGCCATTTCACTCATAGGTAGAACCAAGATAAATGAAACATGTGCACAAAAAACCCATATAAACAAATGCTCATAACTACATTATTCATAGCAGCCAAAAATGGAAACAACACAAATGTCCATCAACTAGTGAACGGATCGACAAAATATGGTATATCCATGTAATGGAATATTATTTGGCCATAAAAATTAGTGAAAGACTTCTGGTTAGTGATCTGGCACGTAAGGAGCTTATAAATCAAAACTCTGTCCTAACAAGTAAAAAGCTGAACAAACTGCATAACTCTTCTTAGATCCATAAGAAAAGTGAGATCACAGGGCAAACCACTGCCCCCCAAACTGGAGACACAGACAGAATATAGATAGTCATAGTTGATGGAAGCAGAAAACGCCACAGAAACTGGTGCAATGGAAACGAAGTTATAGTTGACAAACTGCCAGAGGCTCAGTATGGACAAGACTGAGAGGTTAAAAGTTCTGGAGGACCTAGTCATTGGGAGCCCCTAAAAATTTATACATTTTTCTTCCAGATGCTCTATCAGCTTCTTCCAGTGAAGAATGGAGAAAAATCCCCTCACGCTTCCAGCAAGAAAAGGAGGAGAGGAACTACTTTGTAACAGACAAGAACATTCTGTCCTCCTCCATGAGGTCGGCCCTCAGGAGAAACAAACCAGAGTCTAACCTGCTGGGGGTTTCATCAAGCCTAACTAACCTGGGGGAAGGGAATACCCAAACCCCAGCCGGCTCCAGGCCCCACATGGGAGAAGAAGGGAATACCCAATTCCAGCCCCTCTAGCTTTCTATTTGGGGGAAGAAAATGTCCAACTCCAGCACATTCCAGTTGTCCTGTCCTATCTAAATGGGAAAGGGGGACTGAGAAGCATATGTGAAGTTCACAGTCACACTAAAACACTGACCTGGTTACAGAACTATAGTATGCTTCCACTCCCAACACCACACACATTATGAAAGTTCTTTTCATAGTAGTTCCTTTTACCCAGTACATCTTGCCTGGCTAGCAAGAAAGAAGCATGTACAAGGCATACTAAAAGGCAAACACTCAGTTTGAAGAGCAAGACTCAGATATTGTAGGGATGTTGAAGTATCAAACTAGGAATTTAAAACGACTATGATGGACATGCTAAGGGCTCAGATGGAAAAAATAAACAGCATGCAAGAACAGAAGGGCACTGTAAGCAGAGAGATGGAAATTCTAAGAAACAATCAAAAGGAACTGCTTGAGATAAAAAAACACTGCAGCAAAAATGAAGAATGTCTTGTATAGAGTGGACACAGCTGAGGAAAGAATCTTTGAACTTGAGAATATCTCAGTAGAAACAGATCTGGTGCCTGATGAGGGCACTCTACCAGGTTTGCAAACAGCCATCATCTCACTGTGTCCTCAAAAGGCAGAGAGAGGGTCATCTCTCTTGTATCTCTTCTCATAAGATCACTAATCCCATTTTAGGGGGCTCCACCTTCATGACCTAATTGCCAACCAAAGACCTGACACCTCCTAATATCATCACATTACGGATGAGGGCTCAACACGAATTTGGGGAACAAACACTTAGTCCATTGCACATGTCATTACACATGTGTGCAAACCCACAGAATGTACAAAGTCAAAAGTGAACCCTAATGTAAACTACGGGCTTTGGTGATAATGACGTATCAATACAGGTTCATCAAGTGTAACAAATGGGCCACTCTGTAGTGGGATGTTGGTTATGGAGGAGGCTGTGTGTATACCAGGGCAGGGGATATATGGGAAATCTCTGTAACTTCTGCTCCATTTTTTTCTGTGAACCAGGCACAAGTATGTAATTTCAGTACTTTGTGAGGCCAAGGTGAGAGGACTGCTTGAGCCCAGAAGTTCGAGAACAGCCTGGGCAACACAGCAAGACTTCATCTCTACAAAAACTAAAAAAAAATTAGCTGGGCATGGTGTCACATGCCTGTAGTCCCAGCTACTCAGGAGGCTGAGATGGAAGGATTGCCTGAGTCCAAGAGGTCAAGGCTGTGGTGAGCCGTGATCGTGCTACTGCATCCAGCCTAGGTGACAGAGTAAGACTCTGTCTCAAAGAAAAAATATTGTGAACATTAAACTCCTCTAAAAAATAAAGTCTAATAAAAAATAGTGCAAAATAAAGGAAAGAAGTCCTAATACAGGCCACAATGCAGATAAACCTTGAAAACATTATGTTAAGTGAAGATGCCAGCTACAAAAGACCATATATTGTTTGCTTACATTTGTATAAAATATCCACAACAGACAAATCTATAGAGACAGAGCATAGACTCGTAGTTGCCAGGGGCTGGAGATGGAGTGATCAAAATGTCCTATATCAATGCTCTATTTTGGTAATGGCTGCATAATTCTGTAAACATATAAAACTATTGAACTGTATACTTCAAACGAGTGACCTGGAATTATATGGTAAACAAATAAAGTTGTAACCAAAAAACATTTAATAAGTGTTCACTTTCAAGTACATGAAGACAAAAAATAACTAGGGTACAAAGCCCCTGATTTTTTGAACACTATTAGTTATGGCGAGGCTAAAATGTTTTCAAGTAAAAATATTGTAAATCAGTAGCACAAATATTTTAAAGCTTTGAAAATCTCAAGGAGAGAAGTACCCAGTGCAGCACAGAGCTTAGTTTAGTGGCAATGCATAGCATAAAGAAATTATAAACCAGAATTATAGAAATAATGTATTTATAGAATGAATACAGGTCCAAAGAACCTGCTTTATGTTTTCTGTTATTCCTTGCTGCATTTCAAGGGCAAAAGTTATCAAACAGGGCGAGTGTTAATGGAAGTTTTGAGAGGACCCCCGTGGGTGCCACCGGCCTCCCGCATCACTGCCAGGCTCACAGGCAGTTCAGGCATTGGTTTGAACAGGAGTCTTCTTCCCCTGCCCTAAGAGTGGAGCCAAGTGACTGAAGAAGGTGACTGGGCTAGGGGGCCAATCTCTGAGGTTCCAGATTCTGGGAACCAACTGCCTCTTCTACCCAAGATTCTGGACAACCCAGGGGACACACAGGGACTCCCAACCACCTGTGAAGGCAGCCCGTGAGGTTGGGGAATCCATCAGACATCAGAAGAAAAGCATGTCCTCAGTGGTAGACTGTGCCTTCCTGCCCACTGCCCAGAGATGTGGACTAACTGGATGCTGTCGTCCTATGCCCTGGGACAATGCCTGGTTTCTCGTGGGGGCCCAGAAAATGTTTGTGACATCGATAAATGAAATGTGTCCTCTTCCTGCGTCAGGGAGAGGCAGAATTCAGAATAAGACCTAGGTTTAGCTCCAAGCCCCTCAGTGGCTGACCGCCTTGCATTGAGAGCAGAACCTTCCAGAATCAGTTTCCTAGACAATATAGTAGAGGCAGAAAGGCTGCCTTCACAGAGGTGTTGGGTTGTTTTTTGGCCTGAGGTTGCAGGGCTGTGGTCCCCCAGAGCACAGCCACCTGTGTCCCATCCATAGCTAGGGCCTCACGCCAGGCACAGAGCTGCACGCGGCAAGGCTGAGTGAACGCATGAACGCCAGAGTTGTCCTGTGCAGGCTTCTCCAAGAACAAGACTCATAGCCTTCACTGACAAACCTATACCTCTCTGTGTCACTCAACAACAGAGATGAATTTTGAGACATGCATCCTTGGGTGATTCCGTCATGTGTGAATGTCCTAGAGTGAAATTACACAAACCTAGACGGTGCGGCTTATGACACACCTGGGCTGTGTGGTGCAGCTGCTGCTCCCGGGCTACCCGCCAGCCTGGCACGGGACTTTCCAGAACACTGTGGGCAGCCACTAGGCAGTGGGGTTTTTTTGGTTTCATTATAATTTTACGGGACCACCATTGGACATGCAGTCCGACGTGGACCAAAATGTCGCTCTGTGGTGTGTGACAGTGTTTACATTCAAGACTAAAGTCTAAATCATGATGGGAACAAGAGGACCTGCCAGGGTCTGGGTTCCAGGTCTGACCCCACCTCCAACAGGTCATGTGCTCATGGTGTGCATGCTCACAGGGTGTCATGGGACTCTTCTGAGCCTCAGAGGCCCTGACAGGGGATGGAGATGACCGCAGCTCCTGGTCTTCCACCCAGGACTGCTGTGAGGGATCATGCCATCCACACAAGGAACTTGGCATGGCACCCACCGGCATGCTATCATCAGCACTGATGGTTCAAAGGGCTGTAGAGACAGTACAACACCCAGCTCCTCCCCCACCTGACAGACGGGGAAGTCCAGGAAAGACCAGAACAGCCCCAAATCCCTCCAAGGGAGGTGGCTGTGTCCTTCCCTGTCTCCATCTCTTTGTCCCCATTAGGCTCCTACTGTCCCATGCATAAAAAGTTTGCTTTGCAGTGAAGCTTAGTCAGAACTGTAGAAAGTACAAACAGTCCCCACCAAAAGGTTTTTTAATATAAAACAGATGAAAGAGATGAATGGAGAGTAATCAAAATCTCATTAGGGCAAATAAGCAACCTGCCCACAATACCACAAAAACTGATGGCACTTAGACCCGAGGAGGCAAAGCCAAGGCTGCAGACAGCTACCATCGCAGGATACAGATCCCAAGGGATCCCAGGCAGAACCCACTCACTCAGGGATCCCACCCAGGCACCCAAGCACAGCCCCCAGCTCTGGCTGCACATTAGAACTACCTGGAGAGTATTTGAGACTCTTGAAGCGTAGGCCACCCCGGGCAGCAACTGTTTTTAATGCCGCCGTGGTAGCTCTGACCAGAGTCCAGGGTCAGCCGGCCCAGGCAGCAACTACTATGGCTCTCTTTACCACTGGCATCCTCCATCGGGGAAGGATGCCGGCAGCAGGGGCAGGAGATGAGCACACCAGTGAACTGTGGCTCGCTTCTGCTTCAGCTGGGCGGGCTACTCATTCAGGATTTTAAAAACTGGTCTTGGCAGGGCTTGGTAGCTCAGCCTGTAATCCCAGCACTTTGGGAGGCCGAGGTGAGTGGATTGCCTGAGCCTGCCGGTTCGTGACCTGCCTGGACAACTTGGCAGGACCTTGTCTCTACAATAAATCAAAAATTAGCTGGGCATGGTAGCGCACACCTGTAGTTCTGGCTACTTGGAAGGATGAGGCAGAAGGATCGCCAGAGCCCAGCAAGGCGAGGCTGTGGTGGCTGGGAGGGTGCCACTGCACTCCAGTCTGGGTGACAGAGTGAGACTCCAACTCAAAAAAAAAGCTGATCTTACAGCTATTCGCCATTCACAAGACAGTGTCACCACCCCGCCCCCAGCCTACTGTATGCTCAGCACATACTGGGCACTGGATCCAGCATCAGATGAGGTGAATGTCCCATTCCACTGAGACACCACAGCACACAGGGAGGGCCTGGGACCACAGAGACCCAACAAGGGCCCAAGAGCGAGCCACCCACTCCAAGGTCACCCAATTGTCAGGACACATGCCTGCAGAGGGTCTGGGGCAAAACTGGAGAAAGAGTTCAAGAAACCAGCTTGAGATCTGGAAGGCAGAATGCCCCTTTACTAACTTAAAAAACAATAAAAGAAGAAAAAAGATGCAGATCAAGCATGAAACATTGATGATTCGTGTCAGAGCAACACCTGGGTGTGTTGGGGACAGAGCGAGCAGGCCTGTCAGAGCAGATTTCATCGGGAGGGTCCCAGGCGAGTGGGATCGGGGGGTTTTGGAGGACCAGCAGGGGCCTGGAAGAGCGAAGGTAACAGATCTGGATGCATCGGCAACCCTCCTTCTCAGGCGAGGGGTAGGAGCCAGACATCAAGACTCCCTCAGCCCCAGCCTGCCCAAGGTCAACCTGTCAGCCCCAACCGCAGAGGGAGAGGAGGAAGTGGGCGAAGTCCAAGCTCCGGCTCTGGAAGCCACGTGTCCTAGACCTCCCGGGGCTACTCCAATGTCCAGCGTCCAGTGTTCAAGCTGCCTCCACTGAGGCTGGGGTTCCATCATTAGTCTTGCAGAAAGGACGACCCAGTACACCTGCAATAAGACCTTTAAGCCTCTGTATGAGCTTACTTCACAGAGTTGATTCACATTACAAGGGGAAACTCCTTTTCTTACCTATCCTAACTTGTAGCCATCTTAAGGTGAACCCGAAGGCGACCAACTCAGAGCATTTCCCGCAGTGCTGGCGGGCCCTGGGGGAGCTGGTCCGCGTCTTCACCCTCTACTGCCACTCTGCAGCTGCCACTCTGAGCCAGGCACAGAGCCAGGCACTGCCAGGCTGCAAATGAGGGAGGCCAGCAACCCTGTCATCACCAAATGCTGGGCACATGAGAGGCTTAGCTGGGAACGATGGTGCCCGGATGGCCATGCAGTTCATCTGACACAGGGTCCCCCAAGTCTTCCTGCCTCTGCCCACACTTCTGGAATGATGAACGGCAGCTGAATGTCAGTTAGTCTTCACGTCCCATTTGCTGGAGGGGCCGGTGTCTCTGCATAGGCCCCGGGTGGTTGCTGTGAGGCTGTGGGCAGTGGGCACACCTGCAGGCTCCCTCCCAGTGAGAGCACCACCTGGCTCACACCTGCAATCCTAGCATTTTGGGAGGCCAAGGCGGGTGGATCTCTTGAGCCCTGGAGTTCGAGACCAGGCTGAGCCACAGAGCAAGATGTCATCTCTTCAAAAAATAAAAAACTTAGCCAGGTATGGCGGCACATGCCTGTAGTCCCAGCCACTCGGATGGCTGAGGTGGAATGATCACCGTGGAAGCAGGTTGAGGCTTCTGTGAGCCATGACTGTCATGACCATGCACTGCACTCCAGCCTGGGTGACAGAGTGAGACCTCGACTCAGAAGAAGAGAGTGCCAGCTGACCCCACCAGTTCACTCCCGCTGGCCCTGAGCACCTACTCTCATGCAGGCCCTGCAGGGATGCTAGGCACAGAGGTGACTGGCTGTAAGCAAGCACCTGTGGAGGAAGGTGCTCACAGGCAAGTGAGATGGTCAAGAGCCATTGCTATCACTGGGACAGGTCACAAGTTGCAGATGGTGCAGACCACACAAGGATGAAGGTCAAGGAGCCCCCTTGAAAGAAGCGAGGGACTGCTGCGTTCTGATCTCCTGGGCGCTTGTCGGGAATGTAGGACCTCTTCCCACCCACATCTGTGGAAGCAGAGCCTGTACCCCACAAAAGCCCCAAGGGCTCCCTGTGCACATGTGCCTCCTGCCCCTTTACTATAACAACTGGAAAATTGCGGCATAAGGGGCCTATGTCCAAGGGCTTTGCCTGGGATCACGCCACTGGGCGAGTGGTGGAGGGAGGGCATGAGCTCAGTCTCCTGCAGCACAGGCCAGTGGCAGGGGAGGCCTGGAGGAGCTTGTGGAGGGAGGGAGTCCCACAGTACCATAAAGGCCAGATGTAGTGACCTGGGTTCCAGGCCACACCCAAGTGAAGCTGACAGGAGAAAGAAGAGTCAGAAAAGTTCTGCCAGTGGCATGAAGCCAGCCCTGGAGGGATGCTGGGCGGCTCGTGCCAAACATGTCCTGCTGCTGGTCTGAGGAGTCAGGCCTTCTGCAGGACGAGAGGTGCTCTGATCCTGAACCCGAGGTGGTGAGAGCAGCCAGGAGAAGGAAGGCAGCCAGGTGGCCCATTTGCCGGAATGAATTGGCTGGATTGGAGAAGCCTGGGATCTTGGCATTTACCATTTGGCTGAATTGAAGGAATCATAACATCTCACAGTTGGGAAGTAGCTCAAACGTTATCTGTGCCAACTACTCATCAGATCCCGGCCCTAAGATCTCAGGGAGACGCAATGTGGCCTCTGCTGCCATCCCCCCTTGGGGGGCTCACTAGCCTCAGTCCTGCCAGCAGAAACCCCCACTCCTTGGCTTCAAGTTGTTGGCTTGCTTGACCCAGGAATTTGAGTTCTGAGACTCAAGCTTGAGGACGTAAAACCCAAATATAGAAAAAGCTATATGTACAAGGATGTTTCTCAGGGCAGAATGTGTAATAAAGCAAACCTTGACGGCCTATTTGGAGATTAGAACAAGAGAGAGAAACAGGTCATGCACCCCCCCATATGAAGAACAGCTCCCTGCTTGACCAAGACACTCTCTGAACACATGGTTTCTGCAAGGATATACAGATAGGGTACTTTCTCAGCCAGCTTAGAGGAAGGGATTCTGAAGGGTGACAGATGTCAGAACTACATCTCTCTATACCAAGATCACACAGTTTTTGAATATCTTTGGTTTTGTGGGTCACGTGGTCTCTGTTGCAGCTACTCAAGTGTGCCACTGCCATCACAGTGAGAGCAGCCACAGGTAATATGTGAATGAATGAGTGTGACTGTGTCCCAATAAAACTTTGTTTACAACCAGGCTGTAAGCTGGATTTAGCCTCAGCCTGTAGTTTGCCAACCCCTGATTTCTACCCTCACATCTAGTAATTTCAAAGAGAAAAAAAATGTCTGGAATATCCTACATGTCCAACATAGGGAAATGGTTCAATAAGTGGAAGAATTCATTCATCTGATTCATTCAATCCATAGATGTTTATCGAGAAACTGCTCATATCAGACATGTTTTTGAGGACCAGGAGTAAGGAAGGAAGCAAGTCAGGAGGTCATACTGAGTCAAAAAACAGTGCTGATGACTTGTAAGAGTCTGTTTACCAACAAGAAATATCCTTATATGCTACGTGAAAAGCCAAATACAAAATTACATACAAAAGTAATACTAGTGTCTTTACTTGAAAAAATGCAGGGGAAAAACAATGACAAGAAACACAGCAAAGTATTATTAGTGCTGACCTTTGACTGCTTGGATTACTCTTTCTTTCTTTCTCTGAATTTCCCAATTCTGCCATGTGATTGCATGTTATTTAGAAGAAAGCTTGTCTTGGTCCTAAGCTAAGGTTTGTGTCCCTCCTGCTGCCACCTGTGGTTCCCGCTGGTGTTCCTGAACACAGCCAGGAAAAGCTGCCGGCTTCTGGGAGTTCATACATTCGCCCAGGCGGAGCCAGCGGGTTCAGCACCCGGGACAGCGCCACCTGCTCCCTGGGCTCCTGCGGGGCTTGACAGGGAGCAGTCCCTGGAGGGCAGGGAGCCTTCCTGTCCTCCCTGGTCTTCCTGCAAGTCCGTGAAAGATACCTGGGCAGCACCTGTCAGTGCAGGAAAGAGTGCCATCCCCTGAGCCCAACTGATGCCAACGGAACAAGCCTCGTGACCTGGCGGGGGAGGATTGTTGATTAAAAGGAAGGAAAAACAAACACTGCACAGATCCTTCACCCACACTCCTGGCTTGGGAGAGCCTCCCAGACAGGCCAGTACCAGGCATAGCAACATCTGCTTCTAATTGCTTCTCACCCAGCATTTTCAAGCTTGTCAGCTGGCGTCTGCCCTCCAAAACAATCTGATATTTTTAACAAACTCTTAAATCAGATGGCATCGTTGGTGAGCCATTTCTTATTTGTTTGGGCTTTGAGGCTAAAAACGGGGAGTGTTCCTTTAAGGGATGTGGCTGCCAGGAGGGGCTGGGCCATCAGAAGGCCCCACTTCAAATGGATGACTAAGAGTTTCCAGCTCACACAGCACCTTCAAATGTTTCCCTTCACTTAACGTGTATTTATATCCTAAATATAAAGTGTTCTGGTATTTTTAAATATTCTACTATGATCACTTCTTGATGGGCAACCTTCCTCTCTTTCCCAAATATTTTTGCTAAAAGTTTCCTTGAGAAAAATGTAGGATATTTTTTAAAGACTACATCTGTCTATGTTCCCCCCTGGGAAGCTCTTTAGGCAAGATCACATCTATGGGCAAAACCTCCCATTCTCTGTAAAGAAAGAATGTTTTTACATTCTCCTCAAAAAACCAGCAGCACAGCCAGGCATGGTGGCTTACACCTGTAATACCAACACTTTAGGAGGCTGAGGCAAGAAGATTGCTCGAGGCCAGGAGTTCAAGATCAGCCTGGACAACATAGTAAGACCCCATCTCTATTTAAAAAAACAAAAACAAAAAAACAGTAGCTCCTTCTAACTTCCTGTAGGAAAAGCACCTTCCTGCTGGACTGGCCTGAAGCAGGCAGGTGAATCTGGAATTTAGGCTTCAGGGGCTGTTCCCTCTTCCTCCACCTGGACAACGCAAATGGCCTCTGCTCAGTGTAGACCTGATCAGAAGCTGCAACTGCCCAGGACTGGGGCAGGAGAGGCTCACAGACCCCCATTGCTCCCATTGTTCACCCAAGCCCAAACCCACAGCGCCAAGTCTGTCTGCCAAGGGTCACTCAGCCCGACCAAGTGCAGCTGATCTCTGATCCCCCACACACCCGTATTCCTATCTCCTGTGCCTGCACACTCTGCACAACTGTCTTCCTCCTTCCTTCATTCAGTCAGTCATGATCAAGTGCCTACTATGAGCCAGGCACTGTTCTAGAAGCTACATGTCAGCAGCAAATAGGCAAAAATCTCTGCCCTCAAAGAGCTCACATTTGAGTGGAGGAAAACAGGTAACTGAATAAACATGTAAAACTCACAGTATGCCAGGTGGTAATCAATGCTCTAAGAGAAATAAGACAGCAGTGGGAATTAGCAACAGCTGGGGGTGGCGGGCAGGGTGGGCTGGGAGGCCTCACTGGAGAGCTGACATTTGAGCAGAGCCCTGTGGCGGGGAGGGAGCCTCCGCACAGGCAACTGGGAGAAGAGCCTGACAGGCAGAAGCAGCATGTGTGAAGGCCCTGAGGCAGGAATGTGCTGGTATGTTCTAGGAAAGGCAAGGGGGCTAGACAGGCTGGATCTGATGAGAGGGGGCGAGAGAGGATCATTTGGGCCTTGTGGACCATCACAGGGACACTGGCTTTTGCTATTAGAGCAGAGTCTGGAAGATTCTGACCAGAGGAATGACACATCTGAGTTCTACCATAACAGACTACTCTGGCTGCCTTGTTGAGAACAGATTGCAAGGGACAAGGGGGAAAGAGACCGACCAGATAGGGAACCACTGCAATTATCCCAGAGAGACAGTGACGGGTTGGCCCAGAGCTCGGGCAGTGGGTGTGGAGAAGTGTTGAGGTTCTGAAGGATCGGTGGATGGTCTGGGCGTGGGGACGTGACAGAAGAGCAGAGGCAGGGCTGACCCTGACGTTTTGAGCCTGAACAACTGGGACGGAGCTGCTATCATAGCAGGATAGGCAGGCAGGTAGCAGTTAAGGGTGGGGGCTGAAGTCACCACCCGCCATTTGCCCCAAGGGCAACAGCAGTTCCTCTAGGATGCCTTTCCACAACAAGCTGAAAGCCCTCACTCCTCGGAATGCCGGCCCCTCCCCTCCTCTCCTCTCTCTCCCAGCATGTGCACGTGTGTACACACACACACACACACACACACACACACACACACACCCAGACACACATACTAGTCTGCACCAGAGTCATTTGTATCCAAACACTATTCCCCTGAGCAACCCAAGGCTGAATCATTTTGTATCATCTGGAAGCATTTACACACAGTAGGTCTTCAACAAGTATTTTTAGTAATCTGCTGCATAGAATTACACCTATGATGTTTTAATGGTCTGACAACACAAGAACAGTCTTTCAAGACATCTAGAAATTATGCCTAGCACGGATTAAATATTAAGAGGTAATTATTCCATCTTAAGGGCCCTATATATAGATGCTGCTCTGCCCCCAGGTATTCAAATTGTTGAGGTGAGCGCCCAGGTGGAAAGGCCAAGCTGGGGAGACAGGGGTTACCTTGCCGGTCCTTATATCCCACGCTTTCATTTCAGAGCTGAAGCCGCCACATAAAAAAACGCTGTGGTCTTTTGGATGAAACTTCAAGGTTGTGATTCTAAAGTCACTTTGACCACTAAATAGCTGGCTTCCTACAACACAAAAAGAGAAGAGAGTTAGTAAGCACTTAAGTCACAAAATAAATATCTTCAAACTCAGATGCCATCTGGTATGAGCCCATGGAAAAACACAGCTCACCTGGGTTCACTGTGGCCCTACAGAGCCTTTCTAGAAACAAGCAGCAGCAGCAACACCTGCTTTCAAGAGCCCCAGGGCTATGTTTGGATGGCTGGATGCAGGAGTGCCTCCTGTCATGTATTCAATAAACAGGACACATATTCATTCATTGAAAATGCACCATGACCCTAAGCCCACCCAACAGCTGAAAGCAAGTCCCAGGGAGGTTATGTGGAATTTCTAAGATGTCACAGAGAATACAGTAGATTATTTATTTGAAAGTCTAAAAACCAAAACCAGGGTTGCTCAAAGGTGACACTTTTCAGGATGGCTGGACAGTTTGCCATAGAGCATGGCGATGTGACACAACAGGTGATAAACAAGAGTGGCCATCACAGTGACCCAAGCCACAGTGTGGATGGGTGGCATGGACCATCAGGGCCTCACTGGCTCTACAACACTAGAGACAGTCCTCGTCCTTCACATACCTGTCACACACTACTGTCCAGCCCTCACGTGCATTGTGGTCAATGTCCATGCACATGGATATATACAAATATATACACAGAGTGTAGAAATGTCTTTTGAAGACAATCACATTTCTCTACACTAATAATAAACAAACAGAAACCCAAATAAAAAACACAATTCCATTCACAATAGCCACAAAAAAAATGAAATACCTTGGCATCTTCCTAACCAGAGACGTGAAAGACCTTTACAAGGAAAATTACAAAACACTGCTCAAAGAAATCAAAGCTGACATGAACAAGTGGAAAAATATCCCATGCTCATGGATCAGAAGATCAACATTGTGA
>NW_007199183.1:167969-192429 GCF_000164805.1 Carlito syrichta | reverse complement strand
GGGTGTGGTGAAAAGGGAACACTTCTACACTGTTGGTGGGAGTGTAAACTAATGCAACCTCTGTGGAAAGCAGTGTGGCGATTCCTAAAAGCTCTAAAAATCGACCTTCCATATGATCCCGCAATCCCCCTGCTGGGAATATACCCTGAAGAACTCAAATCACTCTATAAAAAAGATACCTGCACACGTATGTTTATTGCAGCCTTGTTCACAATAGCAAGAACCTGGAAACAACCATGCTGCCCATCAAAAGAGAACTGGATTTAAAAAATGTGGTACATATACACGATGGAATACTACACAGCCATAAAAAAGAACAAAAAAGAACTTCGCAGCAACCTGGATGGAACTAGAGTCTATAATACTGAGTAACCTCTTACAGAAACAAAGATCCGAGTATCACATGTTCTCACTCATATAATGGACGTTGAACATCCAATGTAATACTATAAGAAATTGACTGACGGTACTGGGAAACTATGAGGGGGAGGGGGATGGGATTAACAGTAGCAAATATCTGTCTGGGGATGGGAAAACACTTCTTATCAACAGGGTGCCTGAATGAAATGTAATTGTACACCTAACCCTTAACTGTACCCCACAAAACCATAATAAAAAATATTGATTAATAAAAAAAAAATGTCTTTTGATCGCTATGATCTTTTAGAGGTAAAGTATACATGCTTCAGAAATGTCAGCCACTTAGAGCAGGTCAAAACTCGTGCTCCCTCCACCACCCAGTGCCGCCCGTGTCCCAGAGCACTGACTGTGCTCTTCTGTTTATCCTTAATCCATCTGAAACTGCATCAACCAGCCTCGGGAGGCACCCTCATGGCAAGAGTGTATCCTATGGGTTGGGCTTGCAACCAGGTCCAGTACCTGCCACATACCACCCACCCACACAGAGGGGGACTCCTTCTTTCAGAAATGTTGCAATAATTCCATAGCCCAGGAGGAAAACCATAACTGCCCTGGCCCCATGGACCATTCTACCCTGGACTGAGCAGTGGGCAGCTTAGGAAGCGGGTGGCCAAGAAGGAGCCAACAAGACACCACGCTCTCAATATAATTTCCTCTAGTGAGGAACTCAGGAAGCGGCGTTCGCTCATTCAGGTCACCCTTTGTGTTCAGTGACCCCCACACACATAGCTAAGTGTTCCACCAGCTCACCAGGTAAGCGAGTGAAATCACCAATTGGTACTCATGAGTTACGTACAGCAGGAGACTCCCTGGAGCCAATCTGCCTAAGTAAACGGTCTCCAAACAAACCTGGCAGTGCACCCACCAAAGAAAATCCAGTAGGCACATAACACCAACATATGGATGTTTGTTGTAAGTTATATCATGTGCTTCTATACTTCTATTATGAACATTTGTTTTTTTTGAGTCAGAGTCTCACTCTGTCACCCAGGCTAGAGTGTGGTGGCACACTGCTCACGGCCACTGCAGCCTTGATCTGCTGGGCTCAGGCGATCCTTCCATCTCAGCCTTCCAAGTAGCTAGAACTACAGATGTGTGCCACCACACCCAGCTAATTTCTGATTTATTGTACAGACAAGATCTCACCACGTTGCCCAGGTTGGTCTCGAACCCGTGGGCTCAGGCAATCCTCTCAGCTCCGCCCTCCAAAGTGCTGGGATTACAGATGTCAGCCACTGCACCCGGCTGAACATTTTTAAGATACCCAAAAATAAAACATTTTATTTTTGGACAAGGATGAGACAAGGCTAAAATAACCCATTTAAAAAATATATTTTAATAAGCCATTTATTAAGAGGATCAATGAATTTCCTTGAAATAATTAAAAATCATATGAGTTATAATATTTTTAGTGACAGCAACAGGGTTGATATACTTCCATTTTTTTTTTTAACTTAGGGAACTACTTGTGATTCAGTGATTTGAAAGTAGTCTGGTCTTTTTTTGTTTTATTTATTTATTTTTTTTGAGTCAGAGTCTCACTCTGTGCCCAGGCTGAGTGCAGTGGCATGTTCATGGTCACAACCGCCTCGAACTGCTGGGCTCAGGTGATCCTTCCACCTCAGCCTTCTAAGAAGCTAAACAGAAATACGGGCATGCACCACCACGGCCAGCTAATTTTTCTTAATTTATTATAGAGGTGAGGTCTCAACCAGGTTGTCAGGACTGGTCTTGAACCCCTGCGCTCAGGTAATCAGGAAAAAAAAAAAAGAAAGAAAGAAAGTAGTCTGGTCGTAGGTTTGGTTTACCCACTGAACTCGGTCAAAGCCAATCAAAGTTCTTCCTAGAGACGCGTGGTCCTGGATGGAAGGTGTTCACTCTGGCCAAACAGGAGACACGTTCCACTTCTATCCACTAGTGACACACAAGATTGTGAGAACATTTTGCCAGTGATGCTCCACTTCCCCCAGGGTCAAATACTGGCCCCTGCAACTAATCAGAAGGTATTATTGCATGTTCATATTAATAACCCAGTTCAAAATCCACAGAAACTTTCCTTTCAATGATTTTAAAACAGATTTAAAAACACTGTTCCCAGGTTAAGGGTGCAGATATTAGAGATTTCAATAAGCAACACACATCTTTTTGCGCAATAGAAGTCACATAACAATGGAAACAATTAAAAACATCTGTATTCAAAATGTTCTCTCCATAGACAAGTTTTTTGGAATGCAGTTAGTCTTTCCTCCTTTGTTCAAGTGTCACGTTTACCGTGATGGATGATTAAGTGTGTTGATTTTTTTTTTCTAATATCTTCTTCTAGGGGCCTACAATTGGCAGTCACTTGTCACCAGAGAACATTTTGGAAATACTTGACTTTTTGTAAAGGAGGAATCCATATCTCTGTAAGCTCCATAAGTCCTTAACTATTTCACTACAAGATGCAGTACATGGAGCACAAAAGATTTTCATCATCACAGTGTTGTCAAGAGCCGTTGGGTCAGGTCATATCATCTGTAATGAAGGGACTGTAAACAGCAACCTGGCTGTCCAACCCTAGGGGAGCACTTAAGACCCTCTGCCTGATGGGAAACTGAAAAGCCATTTAAAACCAGAATCACAAACCGTGGTCTGTGGCAAGACGAACAGTGCTTGAGGCCTGTTCTTAATTACAGAAATATTAAGGAGGAATTGATCTGGACAAAGACTGGGAAGTCACCGAACTGAAATGAATTCTTCTGGGAGCAGTGAGAGAACTTGTTAAATTATACTAATATTTTTGTTGTGATATTATTTTTCTAAGGAAGAATTTTTTTAAAGTCATCATCAGGGAGATGAGCAGACTTGCGAGTGGCCGTGGTGCTCTATCCCTCTCTTTTAGGACAGCACACAAACACTCACAAGTCAACCAACAAACTGCTGCTTGGTGTGCTCCTCTAACTGGAAATCTGGTATTTCTCGAGCTTCCTCTTCCCTTTCCTGAAAGTCACTGGGAACCCAAGCTCTTCCCTGCCTCTTAAGCTCCAGTTGGTGAGCAGAAACCAACCTGAAAGCAAGAACCCCCCACCAGGGAGGCCGAGGCCGAGGGCTGCCCCTCGGTCCCCATCTGCTCCAGCCAGTGCCAAGGCCCTGAGACGCTCGCTTCTGCCAAGGGGCCAGGGTCCTCTGGAGGCTGAGGGCAGGGACCACCATCATGCCCCCTCGATAGAAAGGAGGGCACGGATTCCACTGCAGCCCCTACCCCACTGAGGAGGCCCAGGAGTCTCTTCTCCCAACAGATCAACTGTGCGTGAGAACACTCAGTGGCCTCCTTGCTTACTTGAAATTCAATGCCAATCCTTAAATCCAAAAGAAAAGACAAACTATCTGCCTGGGGAAAAACTTTTCCCTGTTTCTTGGACCATAGCATATAACCATATGCTTAATTTCAGAACTGGGAGGGAATTATCCATATGTTTTTTTCAAAAGTACAGCGATACAGTCTTGCCAACAATAGGGAAGAAAAATGGGAGGAAAAGTGAAAGCTGAATTCCTAAAAGATGATGACTGAACTTTTCTGCTTTAAAAAAAAAAAAAAAACCTGAATGTTATTTCTTCTCAACCCCCAAAGGAGATTGAGAATCTGCCTTTAATTATTTCCATTTAGAAGACAAGCTACATAGTTTGTACTTTTTCCCTATTTTTACTTATAATAAGCAGTCCTTTACTACTTTTCTTTGCTAAAAGCATTCAAAACTAAAAGATTTTTAAATTCTTTAATACGCTTCTGGATACCTTTTTCCCCCAATATGGGAAAAATTCTGCTAAGATGTTCTCAAACAAGACTTGCTTTAGAAGTCAGGACTACAGCCATCGTCACCTGGTACATTGTTCGAAGCCAGAGCTCGGACAGCCCAGGAATTGAGAGCCACACAGACCCAGGTCCCAACTGGGCTGTGTCACTTCCAGTGGAAGGACCCTGGGCAGGTCTCTGCACTGTGAGTCCCGCACCCTTGTTAGTGGAAGGCATCGTGGTGCCTAAAGCGTCTACACAGCATGGCCTGCAGCAAACCAAAGAGCTCTATCAGAGTTTGCAAGATTCAACCCCGAATTATTGAATTAATCCTTGTTAATTAAATGCTAAAACCGCCTGTAATCCTAGCACTTTGGGAAGCCAAGGCGAGTGGATTCCCTGAGCCTGCGGGTCCAAGACCAGCCCCGACAACTTAGCAAGCCCTCGTCTCTACAATACATCAAAAATTAGCCAGGCGTGGTAGCACATACCTGTAGTTCCAGCTACTTGGAAGGCTGAGGCTGAAGGATTGCGAGTCCAGTAGGTTGACACTGGGGTGGCGGTGAGTGTGCCACTGCACTCCAGTCTGGGTGATGGAGTGAGACTCCAACTCAAAAAAATAAAAAATAAAAAGCTAAAACCAAGGGATATAGGTGCTAGCAGACCCTTGAGAGTAATGATGTTGAGCTTTGTCACGAGGCTTTGAGAACACAACACACTGGGCTGCCCTGTATGCTTGTTAAGGAGATATGGAATGGTCAGGCTCAGTGGCTCGGCCTGTAACACCAGCCCTTTGGGAGGCCAAGGTGAGTGCATTGCCTGAGCCAACGGGTTCGAGACCAGCCTGAGCAACTTGGCGAGATCTTGTCTCTACAATACATCAAAAATTAGCTAGGCATGGTAGCACATGCCTGTAGTTCCGGCTACTTGGAATGTTGAGGCAGAAGGATTGCCTGAGCCCAGCAGGTCGATGCTGGGGTGGCTGTGAGTGTGGCACTGCACTCCAGCCTGGGCGACAGAGTAAGACTCTCACTCCAAAAAAAAAGGAGATACGACTGGAAAATAGCAGTGAAATATCTTGAACATGAACATGAGCCATACTGGTGGGGAAGGTCTTATCTGTCATATCCATTCTCACTCTTCATCTTTTCATAAGTCAAGTAGTTTGTTGGGTTTTTTTTATTATTATGAAGTTGTGGGGTACAGTTAAGTATTAGGTATACAATTGCGTTTCATTCAGGCAAAGGCTTAACATCCTGGATCTACAAGGAACTCAAACGTGCTGAAAAGAAAAAAACAAACAACCCCATTATAAAATGGGCAAAAGATATGAACAGACACTTCACAAAGATGACATCCGAGCAGCCAACAAACACATGAAGAAATGTTCAACCTCACTAATCATCAGGGAGATGCAAATCAAAACCACACTGAGATACCACCTAACCCCAGTTTGTTGGTTTTAACTGCCCTGGGCAATGCAACTTTAAGCACAATGGTTAGTCATTACATGACCTTTAACCTTGAGACTATCTTGCTTGTTTACCTGTTATAGAAAATTCTATATATTCACTATATGCTTATTATAGGAAATTGAGTTTTAAAATATTTAAGCCACTGGCACTGACTTTATTGATCTCATTACAATGAGCTCAACTGGTATAAAAACTGCTCAGATCTTCTTGGAGTTAGGAAAAATCATTTCTTTCATTCCTGAATCAATAATGATAAAAATAAAAGATAAATTATTATAAAGCAAACACATGTGCACACTGCAGAGACTCACTTCATTCTGTTGAACTATTATCACTACCAGTCTTCCCACCTCCAAGATTACTGGGATAAGGCGCCTGGCTCACAAGATCGGCAACTCCTCAGAGCGATCCTTCTTCCTTCCTCAGGTAGAGACATCAAGTTCGCCCAAGGTGACCACCCGTGTGTCCGCTCTAACACCTCCCCAGGGGTCTAAGCATCACGCAGGCCTCTGGGTCCGTGAGGGCCCTCCTGTTCCATTCAGCATGTCTGGCTCCCAGCCTGGGGCACGTAACAGGTATCTGGTTTAGGTCACATGAAACCCAAGCATGAGTGGCCAGGAAAGAGAAGGGAAGCTCACATACCCCTCTCCAGGGAGCTCAGAGGCTGCCTTGGCCAAGCAGTTCACAGGAGGGGACACCGACATTGACCGCACACCTATTCCCAGGCCCGTCTGGAGCATGCACGCACACACCACAGCCTTGGATAGCAGGTGTGACTAAGCTATTCTCACAGCTGGGGAAAGGGAAGCTCAGGGAGGCGAGAGTGGTGCCCAGAGCCACTGAGTCAGCCATGCTGAGACACAGCCGGGGCTGGTCTAATCTCGGGGCCAGCTCTCTGCACCCCACCTTGCACACCTGCCAGCTATCCGTGACCTTTCCTTCTCCTCGGCTCTTTGTTCACATCCACAGACTCACGAACATGTAGGAAAAATGTTGACAAGGGAGAGCTTATGTTGTTGGCTCGTGATAATTGAGCCTGTGTTCCCAGGCAGAGGCATATGACTCATTTCGCTAAAATCAATATCGTTACACTCATCCTCTGGGAAGCGTTCTGCCAGCTGTAAATTTAACCATCCTGACTCAAAGTTAACGAGAAAAGCAGCTTACTAACTTTCAAATCAAACTCTAGCTCTCAGCAACAGGGGTCGGCTTGGCAAGCTGGGTAGAGGCCTGGGAAGGGTCCAGGCTGAGGGCCAGACAGGTCTAAGTCTGAATGTTCCCTCATCTGGGCCCTCTATGCCAGCCAGCCAGCAATGCTCTCAGAGCCCTGGGACCCTCATCTGTACAATCAGGATCAGAAAACCTGCCTCAACAGTTTGCTTTGAGAATGAGAAATAATGTACGCAAGAGAGTCAAGCCCTAAATAATAGAGCCCAATAAACAGTAACTGCAGCAGCAATAATAGTTACAGTAGTTGCAGTAATCTTTTTATCCTTTTTTTTGGAGTCAGGGTCTCGCTCGGTTGCCTAGGCTGGAGTACAGAGGCATGATCACGGCTCACTGCAGCCTCGACCTCCTGGGCTCAAGCAATCCTCCAGTCTCGGCCTCCTGAGTAGCTGACAGGCACATGCCACCATGCCTGTCTAATTTTTTAATTTTTGATAGAGATGTCTCACTTCGTTGCCCAGGCTAGTCTAGAATTCCCAGCCTTGAGCGACCTGCCTCCCAAAGTGCTGGGATTACAGGCATGAGCCACAGCACCCAGCCCAATGATTTGTCTTCTAGTAACATGTTAAACCTGCTCTTTCCTTCTCATTCTTTTTTTTCATTAATTTATTTTTAATTGATAAATAATGGTGTATATTTAGGTAAATATGAAGTCTTGATGTATGTACACAGGGAACAATGATTCAATGAACCTAATTAGCATATCCATCACCTCACCGACTTAATTTTTTGTGGTGAGGATGTTAAAATCAATTCTTTTAGCAATTTTGAAATGCGCATTATTAACTGTGGTCACTAAGCAGTGCGACAGACCACTTAATCCTCAGCCTGCCTGGGACTCTGTACCTTAGATTACATCTCCCTTGCCCACGTGTCAGCCTCAGTGTAACAGCCCCTAGGTCCTTCCATGTCATCAAGAATGGCAGGATTTTCTTCTTATAAGGGCTACACAGTCTTCTGCTGTGAGTATAGATCACCTTCTTTTTATCCACTCAACACTGATGGCACTGAGTCGCTTCCATATCCCGGCTCTTGTGAACAGTGCTGAGATGAACATGGCATGCAAATAGCCCTTCTGCGTGGCAATTCCATTTCTTCTGGATATATGCTCAGCAGCGGGATGGCGAGATCATGCGTTTACTCTACTTTCAATTTTCTGAGGCACCTCCATACCCTCTTCTAAAATGGCTGTACAATTCCCATTCCCACCCACAGTGTGCAAGAATTCCCTTTTCTCCACGTCCTTGTCATCGTGTGTCTTTTTGGTAATATCCATTCTAGCAGGCCAAAGGGGATATTCCACTGTGGTTTTGATTTGCATCTCCCCAGTGACCGAGATGCTGAACAGGTTTCGTATATCTGTTGGCCATCCGTGCCTCTTCCTCTGTTCAGATCCCTCGCCTGTTTTTTAATCAAGTTATTTGTTCCCTTGCTTTGAGTTGCTGGAGCTCCTTGTGTATGTTCGATCTTAGTCCCTTATCGGTTTGTGGTTTGCAAATATTTTCTTCCAAGCCATGGGCTGTCTCTTCACTCTGCATGTTGCTTCCTTTGTTGTGCAAGTTTTTAGTTCGATACAATCCCCATCTGTCTATTTTTGCTTTTCTTGCATGTGCTTTTGAAGTCCTATGCAAAAAATCACTGCCCAGACCAACATTAGCACTGCTTTTAAATCTCTGGACAAGACTGAATTTTCCAAAAGAATAATAATAAGAGTTGTAAACAAGTTGTGTCCCACTGGTTCACTACTAAGTTGGTTTTCTGGAACTCAGAATTCATCATTCCAACAGTAAATGTGCCACAAACATGTTTAGGCTCCAGGGTCAGTCAATAAAGACCGTCTTATTTAAGAAGGGCTTCAGGCTAGGCACAATGGCTCACGCCTGTAATCCCAGCACATTGAGAGTCTGAGGCAGGAGGAATAAATGATTGAGCCCATGAGTTCAAGACCAGCCTGGGCAACACTGTCTCTACAAAAAGCTTTTTTGGAAAAATTAGCTGGGCATAGTGGTAGGTGCCTGTAGTCCCAGATTCTTGGAAAGCTGAGGCAGAAGGATCGCCTAAGCCCAGTAGGTTGGGGCTGCAGTGAGCTGTGATGGTGCCACTGCACTCTAGGGTGAGACCCCGACTCAAAAAAAAAAAAAGAAGAAGGAAAAAAAAGAAGGTGAGCACCAACTGTAATGTAGCTGTAACTAAACACATGTGAACCATCACCTCTGTGCAGTAATGGTAATGAACAAAACAATATTTTGGATTAAAATCTACCTTTTATTTATCCAGAGTGCTGATATGAGCTTAATCAGAAGAGGATGCCATGCTGACATCTGTGGAGATGCAGAAAGACCTCAGGACACTTTCCCAAGTGTTAGGTAAGGGGCTAGCAGTGTGTTTTAAGAAAGTTGAATAACACCCGATTTAACATCCATAACTGGGGTCAGTTTCTCAGTCCAAAGTCATATGGAGAGAGAGAGAGGGAGAAGACAGGGCTGAGACTGAGAGAAACACTGTCCAGAATGAGAGCAAGGACATTCGTGGGGACTGGCCTCGGGAAACAGGCCTGATCGCAAGTGGGAGAGAGGGGAGTCAGAGAGGGGTGCTCAAAGAGCTCAGTGGAAAGCAGGTGTAGATGATATGGAAAAAGAGGCCTCACACGGAGAAGAGGTCTGCAGCATCCTGCTCGAGGGGGTGGGCAGGCAGCTGCTCCCTGAGCAAGGAAGTCCTACAGGAGCAGCAGCTGGGGACCATGGGGCTCGGAGTCCCTGGATCTCCGCCTCTGGATTTAATGGCAACAGCCTGTGGGACCAAAGAAGTAAATACATGGGCCAAATGCCGAGTCTCTAAACGTGCCCGCCATCAGGGGCCCAGGATGCAGCCAGCACATGCTGTGCACTGCTCCCCCACCCCTGTGGGCACCTAAGGGTAGACGCCTGGCCGAGTGCTCCAGAGGAGGGCTGGGCCCGAAAGCCTGAGTACGGAGCAGGTCGGGCCTGTGGCTGCACTTCCTCCAGGGACAGGCAGGAGCCAGCTCACTGTAAGGCGCAGCCAACAAGGAGCCTTTTCTGAGGCCCATTCTCCAAAGCCCCAAAGCTCCTGAAGCTCCTCGCCATGAGTCTGATTTGGACGATTCTCGCCCCACTGTGCCAAGGATCCTACAGTCTCCAGGGCTGTTCTCCCGCTGGCCGGCCATCCATCGCTGGAGAGGGCTCCTTTGGTTGCTCACTTAATCAGAGGGACTGACCGAGCTCAGCAGGGCACTCCTTCCTCCCTGGAGGGCCCTCGTCATGCCCTGCAGGTGGCAGGCCGCTGCCTGGTGGGAGCCATGCCGGCTCTCCAGGAGTCAGATAAGCACCTCATCCCCGGCCAGGAATCAGACGTGGGAGGGCATGCCCCCCAGCCTCGACAGCAGGAACTCCGCCAGACACGGGCCTGTGCTGGACCCCAAGTGTGTCACCACTGGCTGGGCAGACTCGAGGAAGTCACCAAATACTCCAAGCCTCAGTTTCTGGGTCCGTGAAGTGGGATAGAAACACGGCCCTCGCAGGACAGTGGGGAGATGAAGCATGTCCCATTAAGCAGAGCCCATCACACATTCACTTGCTTCCAGGCTAGGCTGGAAGCCAGGGCCACGCACCCCAGGGTGTGGCCCAGAGGGAGGCTTGGGTCACATCTCATTCCCTCCTTCCTCACAGAGTTTCTGTGAGGGAGGCTCCCAATCATGATTCGAAAACGGAGGCGCCAGAAGAAACTTCTTGGAAAACAAGGGAAATGGGCATTTGTGGGTCCAGTCCCAGTTGGCCACACATGGTACAGACACACCATGACACCCATCGAAAGACACAGGGACACCCAGCACAGGCAGAGCCTGCCAGGGACTGGGGACAGCAGGGCTGCAGACACTGACAGTCCAAGGGAAGAGGGCCACAGACCTCCCCCAGCAACGAGAGCTCCGCGGTGCGGGTCTGGTTGAAGGGCGGGCTGTGGGGAGGCTTAGTTCCCTCATAAGGGCACGTGCCGTCCCAGCCCCTGGAGGAAGCTGACACCCACGACAGCAAAGAAGGAAAACACTGAGAAGTTGGGAAAACCCATGATGGCCCAAGGACTCCTCCCAGTTTGCTCCCGAGGCCCACATGTCACACAGGACCCAGAGCCACACCAGTAAACAGACAGAGGGATCGCTGGGGGCCTCGGGACAATGATCAAAAAGTGGCCTCATTTGGGGAAAGGGCCCAACTAGGGCCGTCTGGACAATTCAGCAGGAACAAGGGCCTCGTGGGACAGTGACAGAGAAGGGGAAAAGGCACCCTCAGCCAGGACCCCCCATAGCCAGGCCTCCTGCAAAGCACCTCTGCAGGTCCCCTCGACAGCCTGCCAGCCCGGCACTGACACAGCAGCAAGAAAGGGGCGCCTAGTCACCCAGCTCAGGGAGGCGGGAGAGCCCCGTTTGCAGCCTGGTCATGTGCCTTCTCCCATGTGCTGCCTCCAGGATCCCGGAGCTGGGACCTGGTGGCACTGCACTGATGGCACGGGCAGGCTGGGCGCACATCAGGGGAGCTGGCCTGTGCACAGGAAGGAGGGCAGGGGGCCGTGCCCAGCCAGGGCCCCAGGAGCTCTAGGACGAGGAACCAGGAGGCTAGAGGCCCTGCGTGCCCCGACAGCAGCAGCCTCCAGGGCAGACGCGGCACCTGCCGGGGCTGGAATCTGCAAGAAACACAACTGGGACCACTTGATGTAGAACACACTCTCCAGGGGGTTTTGAGGAGACTGGTGAGTTTGGTGTGCGGGACAGTTGACTCAGACAGCAGGCGACACTCGGCCCAGGTGGAAATGGCCAGCGTTCCCTGAGGCCACCTCAGCTGAGCGTGCCAGAGACGCTTTGTTAGGAAGATTACAGACCGAAACAGGAGCACCAAAAATAATTAATCAGTGAGCAGATTTTATTTAAGTGTTGATTCATGGCTGTCCCATAAGCCAACAGCCTGTCAGAACTGTAAATTAACGAGATAAACGCTGCTGGCCCTCCACGTCTCAGGCTGGGTATTGACATTTTAGAATCCACAGATTTTTAACTGTATTGATTGAGGACACCAGGATAAATGGCCCTGGCGCCAAATTCCCATTAACGACAATGGGCACCGAGTGACTAATTCCCTGAGCACTGCGGCGAGAACGCCCTACGCTGCCTGCTCCTGGCAGGGAGCTCTAATTAGATTGAAATGAAAAAGCCAAATCACCAAGGGCGGAAAAAAGCAGATCAAGCAAAGAGGGGGATCAGACTCGGTGATGAGAAAGGACAGGGTAAGTGAGAGCAGGACGAAAGCCACAGGGGCTGCACAAGCCCAGCCAGCCTCCACTGAAGAGAGCACCCTGTGGAAGTCGGGCCAGAGGTGGGGGCGCAGAGACCAGGTGGGAGGCCCGGGCAGAGCCCTCCGGCCTGAGGCAGGAGGGCCTGGTAAGGCCCAGTCTCACCTGTGTCCTGTCCACACAGGCACTGAGCAGCTGCTCTGAGCTGGCCCTGACCAGATGATGGGACACACAGACCTCCAGGACGGGCCCCCACCCTCAGGGAGTGGGTCGGACACAGACGCCAGCAGCCCTCAGCAGGAGGCCCTGGCTGAAGCTGGAGGGCTTCCGGAGGGGTGAAGCCCAGACCCCTCAACCACACTCTCCTGCGGACAAAGTCTGCCCAACACACTCCACAGCGGCCCCAGCACAGGCTCTGCGTGCGGCTGGTGCACAAGCACCCGAGTGCGGGGCCTTATTTGACACCTAGCAGGCACCCCGCAGCCGGAGGGCGCGGGCTGGGGCCATGAGCTGCCCAAGCGCGGTCCTAGTGCCAACTGGGAGGCACTCGTCCTCTGCCCTCCACTGCCACCCAGGGCTGCGTGTCCCACGACCAGCTGCAGAGAGGCCTGCCCAGGGCACCGGCCTGTGTGTGCTCACCTGCTCCAACACTGCGACAGCCGTCCCCACCCGCCCGGCAGGAGGACCCTCTGTGGAGGTCTCAAGATTCTAGAGCCCCCAACACACAAGCACTCACGCCCATCCCACACATGCACGTGCTGGTTTAACATCTGCTGACTGAGGACTCGGACAGCAACAAAGGGTCACGGTGAGCCTTTGATTGAGAACATCAGCAAATGGACTCAGTCTGAGCAACGCAGCGGTACATGCACTCACCCACCACTCCGCAGGCGACGCGGCCCTCACGTGTGCTCATGTGACCTGCGGGCTGGGGCTGTCCTGTGCTCCCCAGACTCCTCTTCCCTGTCCTATGCACCCCGCCTTATCCCCCGCTTTGGTTTCCACACATGCCACGTGGAATCCTGTTCCTGTGGCAACTCTGTCCTTGCTGCTCTATCTGTTGAGAACCTGCTGTCCTCCCCCTTAACCACGTCTCCTCCAACCTAATTCTCTGTCCACCTAATTACTGGCTCAGCTCAGTTTCACTTCCTCCAGGAAGTCTTCCTTGATTTTCCAAGCTAGCTGTTCTTGTCATTCCTGTATCTTGCTCCATCACTGAAATTCGGGCGTGTCTCTGCAATTCCATCTCCCCCAGTAGACATGAGCTTCTGCAGGGTAGCCCCAGGGTCTTGTTCAGCTATGTGCTCCCCACACCAACCATGTCTTATGAGACATGCAGACGAGAGTGCCACAGTCGGATGCAGGCCCTGGGGTCTGGCAGACCCGGCTATGCCCTGTGCCAGTGTGGCCCTGGCCAGGGTATGCACGGGCGATTCTGATGGTGCCTGCCTCCCAGGGGAGGGGGCCTAAGGGCAACACTACAGAAGGCTGTGGAAGAAACCCTGGCACACGGCGGGTACCTGGGAGTCAGTCACTGCCACCATCATCAGTCCTGTTGTCACTGTAACCAAGAACACCAAACTCCCTGAGTTTTGGCAACTCTGCCAGGGCCTGAAAAGGTCAGCAAGAACACAACGGCCGGGGAGCCCTTCACAAGAAGAGGACTACCCCTCCATGTACCCCTCCACAAGGAGAGGACAGTCGGTGGGGGAGGAGAATCTTCCTCTGCACCTCCTCGGAACTGCTGGGATGAGCTGCAGGGGTTGGACCTGGGCTATCACCTACTTCCTGCCGGGCCCCGAGACAGGGAGGCCCAGAGCCACCACTGTGGGCTAGGTGGGCAGGAGGTTGGCCTGTTGGCTCAAGGGATGCTCAAACCTCCAACCTCCCCTCCTGCCCCTGGCAGCAGAGCCCAGCAGAAACGTGACCATGGAGGAGCTCTGGGAGATGGGCGTGTGGTGTTGAGAGAAGCTGGCACTGGGAATTGGGTGGCATAGGCCTGGACCCCAGCTCTGCCACTCCCCGGTGGTCCCCGCTGTGAGCCCTAGACAGGACCTGCCTCTGGGGCTGGGGCCACCGGAGCTGCTGGCCATGCCTCCGCGTGTATGTAGCACCCAGGAGGGACTCCTCCTTCCTCCCCCCACAGGGCTCTTCCAGCCCACACTCATCCTACCCAAGAGCCTTTTCAGTGTGGACATTAAAGCAGAACTCGCTGAAGACTTCCTTGGGAGCTGGACTCATTCCTTACAGCCTTTCAACGATAATGAATAGACAGGAATTCTAAGCTGATTCCAACCAAAGGACACAGTGATAAAGTTAAATCTATTCCAGTACAAATTGCATGTCAGAAGTAGATTAAAAAGCCACCTCTTTATCCAGCCTCGCGGCCTGGGGCAGAGACAACCTTGGGGCACTGTCCTCTGTGCTGACTGGCAGAGGCCCACCCTTTGCAGGGAGTCAAAAGAAACATTCACAGAGCAGGAGGTGACCCTGGCCCCCTCCCTCTGCCCTGAAGCCTTATGCGGCCTGTGGCTGTGGGCCCACGGGAGAACCTTCCCAGCAACAGCTCTGCCAGCTCCCCTTGGACCAGTGACACAGAGAAACACACCTGTTTCAAGGTCTGTCAGGCGCAGGGCAAAGTCGAAGCCGCCGCTGAGCACGTGCCGGCCACAGGGAGACCACCGGGCGGCCCGCACGGCCTCGCTGTGCAGGAAGTAGGTCTGAAGGCAGTGCCCCGAGTCCACAGCATTCCACACCTACAAGGCAAACACAGCACCAGGTGTCAGGGCTGAGTCCAGGTAGCCAAGCCCTCGGGTAGAGAAGGGGCCTCCCAGAAAACTGGGTTCCCACCATTTTCTCACCAAAACTAGATCTAGGTGTTCAGCTTTCTACTGCAGACATGTAAAGGTCTGGTGAAATGGCAACTTGGGGATTTTCCCAAAACGTTTTGGGGGTTAAGAAAATCGCATCCCTATGCCTGCTGCTCTCCAGTCCAACCCTCCATACCCGCTGGCCACCAGGAACAAAGCCAGGCTCTATTCATGGGTGCTGCTTTAGACTGAGAGCCAAAAGGAACCTGCCATGCCTGCACTCACAACCGGTCAAAGAGCCAGGTCTGCCCTGGGGGCAGCTGTCCTTTTTGCCACTGTCCCTCATTCTCACCTGCTTCCCTGAGGGATGAGGCTGGGAGAGAGCCCTGGGTAACTCATGGAAATGACGGAGGGCCCCAAGCACAGAAATGCATGGTGCAGGAGCCAGGGCTACACGGCATGAGTGTGGCTTTCACCAGCTCCCCCAGCAAATGCCACCAACCCCCACATGGGAATGGCCAGAGAGTTGGGAGTGGGACGGGACTGGCCCAGGCCTGGCACGCAGGGGTGTTCAGCAGCGCTAGCTCCTGCCCTCACTGTCACTGCGGGCTGACAAGAGATGCTCCCATCATCACCAGGTGCACGGAGCGGGGGAGGGGGGGCGGGGGGGGTGACACGGGACTCGGAGGTCTGAGCTGAGAAACTGGAAGCACACCTGGAGTCAGCACATGGCGTCAGAATTAACCCTCCCCACCCACATCATTGCTGCTTGCATCATGGGACTTGGTTGACGGCTTCACCTCCCTGGGCCTCAGTCTCCTGCTCTGTGAGGTGGGCATAAAAAAGCACTGCCCCCAGGGCAGCCGTGAAGACTGAGGAGGTGACATGGGCTCCATGCGGGCACACAGCCACATGCAGTTCTTAGCAGCCCAGCCCTGACCTCCTTTTAACTCCAGCGGGAAAATGAGCTTCATTTTCCTTCATAAGAGAAAAACCCCGAACAGGACACCCGCGCATTTCCACAAACTGATCCTAGAGATCGCCTCTCCCATTAAAGATGAGAAAAATCAGCCTGCCAAGTCCTGAAGGTTCTCAGAGCGCAGGGGCTCAGCAAAGCCTCCAGCCCTGAGAGCTTGCTTCCCAGGATTATGTCAATGTCTCTGCTTAAGAAAACAACAGTCAAGAGTAGCCTTCAAACACTAAGACAGCTCAGCTCCTTCCTTCCTCAAGAGGGGTCAACAGTTAGGGTCTCAAACTGAAAAACCGAGAAATAGCGGGATTTACATTTTGAAACCTGAACAGAAGTAACAGAAGAAACAGCCAGAAGCCTTCAAAGTGGAGTGAGAATTCACGAAAAGGAAGCAGAGTGCAGGGAACTGCTGTTTTTTCAAAGTTGTGGACAAGTACGACTTTCATTTTTTAAAATGATAAAATAAACTAGATCTACAGGGTTCACATGGTTAAACAATTTAAAAAAATAAATTTTGAGTACATAAGACAAGCTACATATACAAAATACTAAGTACATGAAAGGTTGGATGTGGTGGTCTATGCCTGTTGAAAGGAGGTACCTACAGAAACTTAGATGAAACTTAGCTTATTCTTAGTTTAGTCTTTTTGCCTCAGCATAACCATTAGAAAGCGTTTAGACATTCTATTGCAGGCCAAGCAGCAGCTTATCCTACCCCTTTGGCAAATCTCTACCAGATGCGAGACCAGGACAGCCCAACCTTTCAATTCATGATTCAGCATAATAATCTACAGTAAACTTTCAGGTTCCTTGTCAAGGCGGAAATTCAAAGCCATAGAAATGATAATAAGACCACCTTTGGTCAAGGAGTTTGTGGACTGCAAAGGTCTAATAAGTCTCTTGCAGGAAAAACCTCTCTCAGCCCAAAAATCCCAAGTTAACCTAATCAGCCCTTTGTGACATGGGAGACACAGACAGACCCCACCATGGGAGCAATGATGTGACTAACCCACCATCTGCCTACTGTCCATCACATGGCATCAGTATCTGTACTTGCCTGCCCCTTCGTGATGATGTGGAGCAGACCACCACCCAGTCACCTTAATGATCTTCCCCCATCAAGGGGAATGGCTCAAAGGGCTCAACCACAAGCAGCCATTTGCCACTGCGTTGCTACACTCTGGTGTCGCCCTGCTTCCTAGCTTTGGCCCCCTCCCCCACCTTGGGGAGGCAAATCCTCTCTCTCTCTCTAATTTGCTTTTAAATAAACTATATTCTCTAATCTAACTTCTGTGTGACTCTTTGCATCTTTCATGCGGCATTGGATTGCACCCCAGACACCCATACCCCCAGCAAGCCTGACCTAACATTCTGGAGGCCCCGCTGGGAGAGTGTGCCCTAACTTTCTGGAGATTCCACTGAGAAGACCCTAACATATTTGGAAAGTCCCACTGAGATCTGCTGGTCCTCCCGAAATCTGCCACACTCACTCTCTCTCATTCTCCTCTCCCACCAAGATCTGCTGCTCGCTCACTCTCTCTCTCTCTCTCTCTCTCTCTGTCATTCTCCTCTTCCACCAAGACCTTCTGCTCTCTCTTGCCTCTCCAAATGCCCTAAAATATACCCATTCCGTGGCCCTTTGAGGCCCCCTTTCCTATCTGTGAAAGGTGAACAATAAACTTTTCTTCTTTCTACTTTCTTTCTTGGTTGCAATCTTGCATTATTCCTGCGGCCCCAGCACTGGGTCTGGCCCACCTTACCCCAGATGACCCTTTCAGCTATAATCTTAGCACTTTGAGAGGCCGAGGCAACAGGATTGCCTGAGCTCAGGAGTTTGAGACCAGATTGGGCAACATACTTTTTAAATTTTTTAAAATGAGCTGGGCGTGATCTGTAGTCCCAGTTACAAGGAAGGCTGAGGACAAAGGATCACCTGAGCCCAGCAGGTCGAGGCTTTGGTGGCCAAGATTGTACCACTGCACCCCAGCCTGGGCAACACAGAGAGACTCTGACTCAAAAAAAAAAAGGCCACACATGAAATACCACCTCATACCCCCATTAGGATGGCTACTAACAAAAACAGAAAATAATAAGTATTGACCATGACGTGGAGAAACTGGAACTCCTTGTACTCTGCTGGTGCAATATAAAATGGTGCAGCCACTGTGGAAAACAGCATGTGTGTTTTCCTCAAAAAATTTAACTTAGAATTACCATATGATCCAGCAATTCCACTTCGAGTAGATGCCCAAAAGATTGAAACCAGAGTCTGGAAAAGATATGGCACACACATGTTTGTAACAACATTATTTACAATAGCTGAAACGTGGGAGCAACCCAGTGTCCACGGATGGATGAATGGATAACCAAAATGTGTCCCGTCCACACAGTGGAACAGCATCCAGCCTTCGAAAGGAAATACCCCGGCACATGCTACAACACGACCGTGAAGACACAGTGTGCCATGAGATAAGACAGACATAAAAAGGCAGATACTGTATAACTCCACCTGTCGGAGGCACCCTGAGTGGTCAGGATCATAGACACAGGAAGCAGGATGGAGGTCACCAGGGGCTAGGGGAGACTGGATGTGTTGGTTAATGGGTCCAGAGTTTTGTTTCACAAGATGAAGAGTCCTGTGGGCAGAGGTATCGCAGTGACACCACTGAACTGTACACTGGAAATGGGTTAAGACAGTAAATTTTATGTTATGTGTATTTCATCGCTGTTAAAAACACATACACACAAAACAAAACTCTGTCTCGCTTACTCATGCATTTGTAGTAAGACCATAAAGACACACGTGAGGACAGTGCCACTGGTGGGAACGGAGGGTCAGGGACAGGGTTGGGAGAAGGGAGCTGGGGACCCCAAGCCTCTTCTGAGGGGAGATGGGAAGCGGGGAGAGGGAATGAGAGAGAATACTCTGAAGCAAGTAAGCCCATGGGTTTCCGTCTGTGAAACTCATTCATGCATTCATTCACTCAACAAAGAGTTCCTGAGTACCAGCTGTTAGCCAGGCATTGCAAACGGTGAACACGTAGGGCAGAAGCTTCTGCCTTCGAAGAGTTCACAGACGCTGAACACACAAGCAGAATCCACAGGGCATAAGGCAGTGCAATACAGACTGAGGTTTTAAAATGAGCAGGAAAGGGCCCTAGAAAGACCCAGAAAGGAGTCGGGGTAGCCAGGAGGAGCTCCCTGAGAAGGTGACTTCAGAGGAGGACCCGGAGGGGTGAGAAAGAGAGAGCTGCGCAGAATTGGGGGAAGAAGCTTCCAGCAGGGACAGAAGCAGGCCCAGCATGGCCACGCACAGCAAGAAGGCCGTGGTGGCTAGAGGTGAACAAAACGAAAGAAGGAAGAGACGCGGTCCACCACAGGCCATCGGGACGGCCCAGGCTCTGCAGGCAGGAGGGAGACGAGTGAGGGGCACAGTGGGGATGTGGAGGCTTCGTAGGAAGATGGCGGGGCCCACGGGAGGCAGGGGAGAAGCGCTTACCTTGGAGGACAGCACCGTCAGGACATCCATGGACTGGCGGCAGGACCCAGGCAAAGGACAAGTCCAGTTCCCGGAGTGAACACTGAGGAGAAGGAAGCTGCAGGGGTGTCAGCCCACAGGAGGAACAGGAGTGAGGGGAGGCCAAGCAGGAGCTCAGCTTTGAATGACGAGACCAGACAACTGGATACACAAGTGGGATAGTCAAGGAGGCCTGGGGTAGAGGCCGAGTGCTGAAAGTCCTTGTCAAGGAGACCCGGGTGCAACCAGGGGCTGCCGAGCTCTCCAAGGGAACAAATGTCAACAGAGCTGAGGGGAGTCCCCCACCTCCACGAGGGCCTCCCGTGTTTGGGCTGGGAGTGGTGGAGGAAGAGAACCCAGAAAGAGAGCCCGAGAAGGAGAGGCCTATGAGGTGGGGGAAGGGAGGGAATAGAAGAGAGCTGTCCTGGAAGCCAAGAGAAGACAGTATTTCAAAAAGAGACCTTCCGACATGGCAAAGGACCCAGGAATTAACACTTCTGGATGTAACAATCCGAGGGGCAGGGACAAGCGTGTCTGTCATGTTACTTTCTATACTTTTGAGTATGTTTAAAACATTCCACGACTTAAAATAAAAATGTTAAATTAACTGGGCACGGTGGCTCTTGTCTGTAATCCTAGCCATTTGGGAGGCCAAAGTGAGAGGACTGCTTGAGCCCATGAGTTCGAGACCAGCCTAGGCGACACAGTGAGACCTGACGAGGTCTCTACAAAAATCAAACAATTTGCTGGAAAAAAAAAAATTAGCTGGGCGTGGTGACATGTGCCTGTAGTCCCAGCTACTGGGGAGGCTGAGGTGGAAGGATCGCCTAAGCCCAAGAGGCTGAGGTTGTGGTGAGCCATGATTCGTGCCACTGCACTTCAGCCTGGGCAATAGACTGAGACCCCGATGCAAAAGGAAAAAAGTTAAGTTAATGAGAAGGGAGAGGAGACAATGAAAACAGGAAGGGAGGGAAGGAGGAACGGAGAAAGAAGAGAAGAGGAAGTGGAGAGAGAAGAAACGCAGGAAGGGGAATGGAGAGAAGAGAAGAGGAAGGAAGGGGCCCCGGGGAGAAGGAAGAAGAGGGAAGAGGAGGGAGGCGAGGAGGGACCACAGCAGGAACGAAGAAAGAAGAAAACGAACTCTATGACATCCGAGGCCAGAAGCAGCCAACAGGAACGTCTGAGTCATTGGCCAAGGGTGCCCCATCAGCCACAGACAAACATTCAAGGAGACCCCACCGACCCGTGAGCTGTCTGCCGACTCACCCTCCAAAGTGACAATGCACACCTGGCTCTCTTGGTAGCTGCACAGACAATGATAGCATCAGAATCGAGGTAGACCAAGGCTGCCTCCCAAACTACCCAGGCTGAAAGAAAGAAGACTCTTGACCAATCGCTCTCCTTAGCTGAACTTAATGTGCACGGCCAGGTTTGAAAGATTCACTCCCACACATCATGGCAGCCTGGTATGTGCCTTTTGTTCAATTAAGCGATTAGAGAATTGCTTCATGGAATTAAGGCCTTCATGGAGTTAGGCCTACTGTCAGACGTTCTAAGATGACTTGATGTGCTCACTAGAGACATGCTTTGAGTCCAACAAAAGTAACAGATTTGAAAAGAACATGACAAGCACAATGTGGTGCAGTCGCTGCCCGACCATGCCTGCCACGTCTCCATGTCCTGGTTACCACACCCGGCCCCAGCAGGGGCTCCTCGCATCTCCTAAGACCAGGTTAGGACCCAGTGATTCTGTCACAAGTCACGTTCTTCCTGCCTGCCTGCCTTTCGTCTCTGCTTATCAGAGAAATACAGTCTCCTTGTAAATTATTCAAACTATACAGAAGCGCAAAAAGCAAAATTCCTATGGGATTTTGCCTTTTGCGCTTCTGTATAGTTTGGATAATGTTTAAGTGTGCTCTAAAAAAAAAAATCAAAAACAGAAAACAAGAGCCACCCACAACCCCACAAGCTGGAGACAATGGCTGTCAAACCTCTGGGTGACCCCTTGCCTCCCACAAGACTCCATCCTACTAAGTCCTGCTTCGGGGACCCTCCTCATCCAGCCCAGCTCCTGGCCTCCCCCACCTCTTGGCGGCTCCTATTACCCCAGAAGAGAATTCCAGAAACCACTCTCTCACGCCTACAGCTCAGCATGAGCCTGTGTAGCCAGTGCCTAACCCTCCACCAAAGGGATGGGGTCAGTCCATCTGCCTGCAAAGGCTTTTAGGAATCCTTCAGGACACGTGCGTTCAAGGGCCGGAATCGCATCTAAAGACCAATTTGGGGAAACTTCTTAATAATCCTGCATCTTCCAGTCCATGAACAGGCTATCTCTCCATTTATCTAGGTCATCTTTAATTTCCCTAAGCAATAGTTTGGAGTTTTTAAATGAAAAGATCTTGCACTTTTGTCAAATTTAAAATTTTCTTTCCATTTTTTATTTCTTAAGAGTCAAGGTCTTACTTTATCACTCAGGCTTGAGCATAGTGGTAAGATCATAGCTCACTGTAACCTTAAACTCCCGAGCAGAAGTGATCCTCCCATCTCAGCCTCCAAAGTAGCTAAGACTACAGGTGCACGCCATCATGCACAGCTAATTTTTTAATTTGTTCTGTAGAGTTGCCCAGATTGGTCTTGAACTCCCGGCCTCAAGCAACCCTCAGCTTCCCAAAGTGCTAGGATTACAGGCATGAGCCACCACACCTGGCCTGGAATTTTCTGCATAAATGATTCATGTCATCTGCAAATAAAGACAGTTTTACTTCCTCCTTTCCAGCCTGGAATCTTTCCTTTTCTTGCCCTATCGCTCTGGCAGTAACCTCCAATACAGTGACAAATAAACATGGGGAGAAAGTATACCCTTGCCTGCTCCTAACCTTATGGGAAAAGCAGTCAATCTTTTTATATAGTTAAGAACGATGCTGGAGCTAATCCCTGGCAAAATACCACCTCATTTTTCACAGAACTAAAAAAAAAAAACAACAAAAAACTCAAAGTTTATATGGAACCAAAAAAGAGCCTAAATAGCCAAAGCAATCCCAAGCAAAAGGGAAAAATGCAGAGGCATCACACCGCCTGACTTCAAACTACACTACAAGGCTGTAGTAACTAATACAGCATGGTACTGGTACAAGAATAGACAAACAGATCAACGGAACAGAATAGAAAACCCCAAAATAAAGCCACATGCCTACAATCAACTGATCCGACAAAAATGACCAATGAGGAAAAGACACCCTCTTCAATAAACTGGCTAGCCATATGCAAAAGAATGAAACCGGACGCCTAACTCTCACCATATACAAAAATTAACTCAGGATAGATCAAAGACTTAAAAGTAAGACCCGAAACTATAAAAATCCTAAAAGAAAACCCAGAAAACACTCCGTTGGACATCAGCCTAGGCAAAGAATTTATGACGCAGACCCAAAAGCAATTGCAACAAAAACAAAAATAGACAAATGGGATTTAAACTAAAAAGCTTCTGTTCAGCAAAAGAAAGCATCAAGAGAATGAACATTTCTAGGGAATGGGAAAAAAATATTTGCAAGTTACGCCTCAGAGAACTAATATCCAGAATGTACAAGGAACTCAACGCAACATGGAAAAAAATTTATCCCATCAAAGAGGGGACAGAGGAGATGAATAGACACTTCTCAAAAGAAGACACACATGCAGCCAACAAATATATCAAGAAATGCACAGCATCACCATGCTCCAACCAGAATGGTCAACATTAAAAAGTCAAAAACAGATGTTGATGTGGTTACGGAGAAAAGGGAACAAAGTGATGCTGTTCATATATTTGTTGGCTGCATGTGTGTTTTCTTTTGAGAAGTGTCTATTCATGTCCTTTGTCCACTCTTTGATAGGATAATTTTTTTTCCCAGTGAAGGCACTGTTGGTGGGATTGTAAACTCACTCAACTTCTATGGAAAACAGTTCGGAGATTTCTCAAATAACTAAACATGGAAATACCATTCAATTCAGCAATCCCACTACTAGAGATCTACCCAAAGGAAAAGAAATCATAAAAGAAAGTCACCTGTACTTGTATGTTCACGGCAGCACTATTCATAGTAGCAAAATCATGGAACCAACTTAAGTGCCCACCTATAATTGTAGGTGGGCACTTAAGTTGGTTCCATGATATATATATATACCATAGAATACTACTCAGCCATCAAAAAGAATAAAATCATGTTCTTTGCAGCAACATGGATGGAGCTGGAGACTATCATCCTAAGTGAACTAACTCAAACAGAAAACCAAACACCATGTGTTCTGCCTTAAGTGTGGGAGCTAAGTGGCCACAAAGATGGAACTAATAGATACCAGAGACACCAATAGCGGGGGAACGGAGGAGGGGTTTAGGGTTCAAAAATTACCTATTGGGTACAATATTCACTACTTGGGGAATGGGTCATCTGAGACCCAACCCTCACCACTACACAATATGTCCATGTGACAAGAAAGCACTTGTACCCTCTGATTCTAAAAGAAGAAAGAGCAATGCTAGAGCTAATGTTTTCATAGGTGCCCCTTATTAATTCAAGGAAGTTCTATTTCTAGTTTGCTGAAAGTTTTCTTTAATCAGGAATGAATGCAGGATATTGCCAAAAGCTCTTTCTGTAGCTATTGAGATAATCACATGGCTTTTCTTTAACAGTTAATCATTAACATTATAGTTCATTATAGTTCAGTCATTAATGCTGAAACATCTAATTTTCAAATGTTAAGGCAAGCTTACATTTCTGGGGTAAATCCTACGTGGCCATGATATTATAAATATATAGTTGGATTGATGTGTTAAAATTTTATTTAAAATGTTTGCATCTGCCGGGCTCGGTGGCTCAGCCTTTAATCCCGCGTCTTTGGGAGGCTGAGGTGAGTGGATTGCTTGAGTCCGCGGGTTCGAGACCCGCCTGGACAGTGAGACCTCATCTCTACAATAAATCAAAAAATCAGCCG
>NW_007199183.1:155625-167828 GCF_000164805.1 Carlito syrichta | reverse complement strand
GGGGGGGGGGGGGGGGGCGGGGGCCAGCCACTGCACTCCAGTCTAGGCAACAGAGTGAGACTCCAACTCAAAAAAAAAACAAAACAGTTTGCATCTATGTTCATGAGAGATATTGATCTACTATTTTCTTGTCCTTTTCTTGGTTTGATGTCAGGATGATGATGGTCTCATAGAATGAGCTGAGAAGTGTTCCCTCTTCTTTGATATTCTAGAAGAGTTTATGTGTATTACTGTGTATTACATATTAGTTTCCGAGGACTGCCATAACAAAGTACCACAAACCGTGGTACTTAAACAACAGAATTGTATTATCTCACTCCTGGAAACTAGAAGTTCAAATCAAGGTATTGCCAAGGTTGGTTCCTTCTGAGGGCTATGAAGGAAGGATACGGCCCAGACCTCTCTCCTTGACTTGCAGATGGCTGTCTTTGCACTCACATGGCAGTCCCGCTCTTTGGGTACCTATTTCCAAATCTCTTCTTTTCATAAGGACACCCGTCATATCGGACTAGAGCTCACCTTATTGGCCTAATTTTGACTTGATTCTCTCAGTAATGACACCATCTCCAAATAAGGCTACATTTTGGGGTACTAGGGGCTAGGACTTCCAAATATAAATGTGGAGTGAAGAGTGGACACAATCCAACCCATAACAGATTGGCACTACTTCTTCCTTAAATGTTTGGTAGAATTCACTAGTAAAGCCATTTAGACCTGGAGTTTTCTTTATGAGGTTTTTGACTACAAATTCAATTTCTCTAATCAATATGAGGCTTTGGGTGTTATCTATTTCTTCTTTTATTTTAATTTTTCTTATAAAGATGTGGGGTACAATTCAGGGTTAGGTATGCAAATATTGATCATGCAGGTACCTCTGTTGATGAGGTGTGCCCCTCCTTCCCCTAGCAGTTTCCCTCAACTGCCAATCCCACCCCTCCCCCACCGACAGTTTCCCACTACTGCCAATCGCTTTCTTATAGCATTATAGTTGTTCAAGGTCCTCTTATGAGTGAGAACATATGGAACTCTATTCTTTGTTTTTGTGATAAATCACTGAGTATGATCAACTCCAAATCCATCCAGGTTGCTGCAAAGTCCATATATTTGTCCTTCTTTATGGCTGCATAATATTCCACTGTGTATATGTATCACATTTTTTTTTATCCAGTCCAGCTTCGATGGGCAACATGGTTGGTTCTATGTTTTTGCTATTGTGAACAGAGCTGCAATAAACATACGTGTGCAGGTATATTCTTTATAGAATAATTTGAGTTCCTCCGGGTATAGTCCCAATAGGGTATTGCTGGGTCATATGGAAGGTCAATGTCTAGTTCTTTCAGAAATCGCCACACTGTTTTCCAGAGAGGTTGTACAAGTCTGCATTCCCACCAGCAGTGTAGAAGCGTTCCTTTTTCTCCACATCCTCACCAGCATCTGTTGTTTTCTGTTTTATTAATGATGGCCATTCCACCTCGTGTCCAGTGTGTGGTAGCCCTCTGAGACTCATGGTTCTCTCTCCCATCGAAATCAGTGACTTTGCCAGTGTGGCTAACTGGGGGTGAGGAAACACAGGCAGGGTTTTCTCGGTGTCTATGCATTTGTCACAGAGGCCAGTTGCTTTGGGGAACAGCCGAGAACATGGTCAAGATTCTTTTTAGGGGTCATTTTACTGGGGATTTTAAGAACTAATATAACATCTTGGGTTATTTCTAGTTCAGGGGAATGTGGAAAGGTCTGCAACTGTGAAGTGTTTTGTTGTCGTTTAGTGTCCACAAGGGAAGCTTAGACGGTAGACATAAACACAAACCCAGTGCTTGTTGTTGGGGGAATAAAGTTTTATATATAGCAAGCACATGGCCTCTCTGATTTCAAGATGCCTTTCTTAGGATCTGTATTAGCCCTTAATTTTGTTGAAATCTTTTTCCTTCTTCCTCTTGAAAAATAAGTTCCAAAATATAGTTTCTTGTATCTTCTATCACTAAAAAGTTTGTTCCTTTTTCACCACAGGCAGTTCACGCAAGGCAAAAATATTGAACAGTTGGTTTTAGTGTGTTGTATTACTTTGCTGTATATCAAACCAATTTTTACAAGTTTTCATCCTAAACCTCAAATCATGTAATTAATAATTTGCCTGTTTATTTATGACCTAACTGTGATTCTTTTATTAATAAAAGCTAATGGAAAGGATCCTTTATTAAGCTGATGACTAGACCTACAATTAATTTTCCTGCAGTATATGAAGTATTGTACCAGAGTATTAAAAGATATGCAATATTTTATTGATAAATCTATCCTTTAAAAGGAATATATTTTAGGATGTCATCATTTTGATGTGAATCATGTAAATCTTGATAATATGCTGTTTATTACACATTCAGTGTTTCAAGAGAGTCACTTAATTGCCTTTTTGCCCACGTTTAAAAAAATATGACATTAAAAGGACAGTTGATGTAGAGAAAAAAAAAGTGATGGCCATTCTTACAGGAATTAGGTGGTATCTCAATGTGGTTTTGATTTGCATTTCTCTGATGATGAGTGAGGCTGAGCACTTTTTCATGTGTCTGTTGGCTGCCCGTATATCTTCTTTTGAGAAGTGTCTATTCATGTCTTTTGCCCACTTTTTAAAGGGGCTGTTTGGTTTTTTCCATCTATTTCTTCTTGAATGAGCTTTTAGTCTTAAATCTTTCAAGGAATTTATCCATATCATCTAAATTGTAGAATTCACTGGCATAAAGTTGATCATAACATCACCTTAGTATCCTTTTAATATCTGTAGGATCTATAATTAGGTCATTTCTCTCATTCCTAATATTGGCAACCTGTATTTTTTTCTCTTTTATTTCCCATGAGCCTGGCGAAAGGTTTATACCTTTCACTGGCCTCAAAGAACCAGCATTTTGTTCCACTGGATTTTTCCCTACTGTCTTTCTATTTTCTATTTCTGCTCTTATTTTCTTTCCTTTGCTTATTTGGGTTGCATTTGCTCTTCTTTTTCCGGCATCTTAAGGCAGAAGCTGAGATCACTAATTTCAAAATTTCTTCCCAACCAATATAGACATTTAGTGCTAAAAATTCCAAAAATTGTTCTACCCACATTCCACCAATTTTTCTATATTGTATTTTCATTTGCATTCAGTTCCAAATAATTTCTAATATTCCTAACAGTCTCTTTAATGACCCACAGGCTATCTAGAAGTGTATTGTTTAGTTTCCAAATATTTGGAAATTTTCCAAATATCTTTGTTACTGATTTTTAATTGAATCCCATAGTAGTCACAGAATATGCTTTGAATGATGTCAGTCCTTTCAAATTTACTGAGACTTGTTTTATGGCCTAGAATATGGTCTACTTTGGTAGACATTCCTTGGGCACTTGAAAAGAATATACATTCTGCTGTTGTTACATAGAGGGGTCCATAAGTGTCAAGCCAAGGTGGGTGACAGTGTTGTTCAAGTCTTCTAAATCTTCGCTGACTGTCCATCTACGTGACCTGTCAATTATTGAGAGAGAGGTGTTGAAATTGCCAACTACAATTGTTGATTTTACTATTTCTCCATTCAGCTTCTGTCAGTTGTTGCTTCATGTATCTAATGCTCTCTTGTTACTTGTATAAATATTTATGCACCCAAAGTTACTGTCCTTTGATGAACTGACCCCTTTGTCCCTGGTACGATTCTTTGCTCTGAAATCTTCTTTGTTGGTATTAAAATAGCCAATCCACCATACTTTTATCACTATTCGTATGGTATGTCTTTTTCCATCCCTTCATATTTAAACTTATTGTGTCTTATATTTAAAGTGGGCTTCCTGTAGACACTATATAATTGGGCCTTGACTTTTTAACCCAACCTAACAATCTCTGCCTTTTAAGAGGCTGTTTAGACCATTTCATCCATAATTGCTATGGTCTGGGTTTAAAGCTTGCCATTTGTTTTCTATGGATCCCATCTGTTCTTTGTCACCTCTTACCTATTTTGGGGCCTTCTTTTGCATTGAGTATCTTTTGTTATTTTCTCTCTCATTGTTAAACTTATAACCATAAATCTTTGTTTTGTTTTATTACTAGCTGCTTTAAGGTTTACAGCATGCATATTGAGCTTATCACAGTCTACTTGTAAGTAATATTGTCACTTATCTTATAAGAACCCTAATAATATGCACCATTTCCTCCATCCTAGGCGCTGTGCTATTATTCTCATACATTTTACATCTATACATGTTATAAACCATACAGTACATTCCTATTTTTACTCTGTCAATCAACACTGAAAGTGACTTTTAAATGAGAACAAAACATTTCACATTTACCCACATTCCACTTCTGGTGCTCATCTCTCCTCTGTGCAGATGCAAATTTCTCTCTGGTATCATTTTCCTTCTGTGTCAAGGACTCCCTTTATTAACATTCCTTATAGTGCAAGTTTGCTGGTGATGAATCACTTCAGCTTTGCAATATCTGAAAAAGTTATCTGCCTTTCTTTTTAAAAGGAGATTTCACTGGGCATTAAATTTTAGGTTGATGGTGTTTGGGGTTTTTCCTTTTAGTGCTTTAAAATGGTGTTCCACTGTCTTCTGACGTGGCTTCCTCTTTGGTGTCATCCTTATTGTTGCTTCTCTGTACATAAATGTGCCTTTTTCCCCTCTGGCTACTTGTAAGATTCTCCCCTTTATCACTGCTTATAAGAAGTTTCATTGCAATATACTTTAGCGAACTTTTTCCCTCATGTTTCTTGTGATGTTCTTGAATCTATGGGTTTACAATTTTCATCAAGTTTAAATATTTTTTCTGCTCTCCCCTTCTGCAAGGACTCTGCTTCCATATATTGAGTGAATATGAAGCTGTTGCACAGCTCATTGATGCCCCGTTCATTTTCCCCCAAGCTTTTTTCTCTCTCCATTTCATTGGGATATTTTCTATAACTATGTCTTCAAGTTTGCCTACTTTCTCCTTTATCGTTTCTAATCTGCTGTTAATCCCATGCAGTGTATTTTTCATTGAAGACTTTTTAAAATTTGTTTTTAGAGTTGAGATCTCACTCTGTCGCCCAGGCTGGAGTACAGTGGCATAATCACAGCTCTCTGCATCCTCAAACTCCTGGGCTCAGGCGATCCTCCCTCCTCAGTCCTCCCGAGTGGCTGGGACCACAAGCCCAGCTAATTTTTTTGTTTTGTAGAGACAAGGTATCATTATATTGCCCAGGCTGTCTCGAACTCCTGGGTTTAAGCAATTCTCCTGCCTTGGCCTCAAAATATGCTGGGATTACAGACACGAGCCATTGTGCCCAGCCAATGGCTGGTGCGTGCATTCTCATGCTCTCTCTCTCACATGCGCTCTCACTCTTGGTGTCTCTTGGTGTCTCTCTCTCTCTCTCTCTCTCTCTCTCTCTCTCTCTCTTGTTCGTTGTCCTGAGAACTTTAGCTAACTCCACATTCCTAGACTCCCAGTTCCATCTGGGAAATCACTGGGATCCAGTTGAATTTCTCCTTCCTGTGCTACGGTCTGAAAATTCTCACCAGGCAGGAAGTTGAAACAACTCAAGGGCTCACCTCACTCTCTCTCTCTCTCACTGTCTGCACTGCCTAGTGTTCAATGTCTGAAAATTACTGTTTCTTAGGTTTTATCCAGTTTTACCTGTTTCAGGATTGGAGCATAAATCTGACCCCTATTACTCCATCTTGATCAAATGTATGTCACTATAAATTACTTAGAAGTATGTGGTTTAATTACCAATATTTAGAGTTTTTCTTATTGCTCAGTATCTTGTTATTTATTACTAATTTAACTCCATTGTAATCAGAACGTAGGCCCCGTATTGTTTCAATCTTTTTAAATACACTGAGATTTGCTTTTCGTCCTAGCATATGGCCTTCTTAGTGAAGTGCTATCTGAAGTTGAAAAGCACATACACTCTGTACTTGTTATGTATATATGTTCTATAAATGTCAGTTAAGGTAATTAATAGTATCATTCAGATCTTCTATCTTTATTGTCTGATTGCTCTATCAACTGCTTAAAGAAGGCTGTCAAAATCTTCAACCATAATTGTGGATTTGTCTGTTCTCCCTTTAATTCTGTGAAGCTTTTTTCATGTGTTCAAAAGTTCTGTTATTGGGTGTAGACACATATGATTCTTACACCTTCCCAATGAAATGATCCTTTTATCATTATGAAATATCTCTCTTATCTCTGGCAATATCCTTTGTCTTGAAGTCTATTTAATTGGTTAGCATTATAATACTTATTATTTTCTTATGCTTTTGTACAGTATCTCTTTATTTCATCTGTTGACTTTGGCCCAGTTGTTTCTTTTTTCTTAAAGTGCGCCACTTGTCAACAGTACATAGTTAGTCTTACATTGCATTCATTCTGACAATCTCTTTTAGTTGTAGTGCTGTCCATTTACAACTAATGTAATTATTGATATAATCAGATTTACATTGATCATTTTGTTTTTGTCTGTTTTTACCTTTCATTTATTCCTCTTCTCCTCCTGTACCGCCTTCTTTTGGAATAACTGAATATTATAATTCCATTTTAATTTATCTACTGGCTTTTTAGCTATACCTCTTTACATTCCTTTTTTAGTAGTTGCCCTAGGGATTACAATATACATTTTTTTTTTTTTTTTTAGTCGGAGTCTCACTCTGTCGCCCAGACTGGAGTGCAGTGGCACGCTCCCGGCCACCGCAGCCTAGACCTGCTGGGCTCTGGCGATCCTTCCGCCTCAGCCTTCCAAGTTGCCGGAACTACAGACAATATACATTCTTAATATTCTACAGTCTTCCTTCAATTAATATTTCTCATTTCCCATTTCGGTAACTTGTAACCATAAATGTCCTTTCACCATCTCCTATCTTTTACTTTATAGTTGTCATATGTATTAAATCTATATATGTCAGAACCCCACTGTGCAATTTTTTTTTTTTGCTTTAAGTGGTCATATGCATTTTTTAATTTAAGAGAAAAAAATAATCTTTTATATGTTTGCATATATTTACCATTTCTGGTGCTCTTCAGTCCTTGCTGAAGACCTAAGTGTCTATCTGGCATCATTCCCCTTCACCCTGAAGAACTTCTCTTAACGTTTCTATAGTACACATCTGCTATCATGAATTCTCACTTTGTTTTCGTCTATCCAAAAATGTCTTTATTTTACTATCATTCTTTTTTTTTTTTTTTTTGAAATAGTCTTGCTCTGTCACCCAGGCTGGAGTACTGTGGTGTGACCACAGCTCACAGCGGCCTCGAAATACTGAGCTCAAGCAATCTTCCTGCCTCAGCCTCCTGAGTAGCTGAGACTACCACTACATGCCACCACACCCAGCTTCACCTTAATTTCTAAAAGATACAGAATCATGGATTGCCAAGATTTTAGTTTTCTATCAGCACTTTAAAGATCCCATTCCAGCCGGGCTCAGTGGCTCAGCCTGTAATCCCGTGCTTTGGGAGGCCGAGGTGAGTGGATTGCCTGAGCCCGCGGGTTCGAGACCCACCTGGGCAACTTGGCGAGACCTCATCTCTACAATAAATCAAAAATCAGCCGGGTGTGGTAGCGCGTGCCTGTAATCCCGGCTACTCGGAAGGCTGAGGTGGAAGGATCACCGGAGCCCAGCAGGTTGAGGATGCAGTGGCTGGGAGCAGCCACTGCACTCCAGTATGGGCGACAGAGTGAGACTCCACCTCAAAAAAAAAAACAAAAAACAGTTCCTATTTCTCTACTGAGATTTCCTATCCTTTTATTTGCTGTGAGGTTATTTTGTCCTGTGTTCTTGAGCACATCTATAATGGTTGCTTTAAAATACTTGTTTGCTAATTTCAATATCTGAATCGTCCTGGGGACAAACTCCATTGATTGCCTTTCTCTTAAATATGAGCCCCATTTTCCTGTTTCTTGCTTTATCTGGTAATTTTGGGTAGAATACTAAACGTTTCAAAATATATGCTAATTCTAAATTCTGTTATAGTCTTCTAAAGAATAATGATTTTTTTAAAAAGACAGTTAACCTGGCTCTACTCACATTTCAAACTCAGTCTCCCCTATGGTGTGCAGCAGCAGAAATTTCTATCCAGTTCTCTTGGCCTTAGCTGAGCTGCTTGGAGTCTGCCCCGTGAATGGGTTTAGGAGTCACCCAGAGATTTGGGTAGAGTTTACATACACTTTCCAGTTGCTGTGGTTACCCCAAACTCTGTTCTCTGGTTCTTCAAATGAGTAGCACTACAGGTTTTCTATCTGGCTTATTGGCAGCCTGCTTGGCACAGACTAGAGCCTACACTCAGGTCGAAAATGTAAAAGCAGGAAACACATCCAGTCCCATTCCCTTCTTACAAGGGTAGCCTTCTGTCCAGTCTCTGTGTTGTGTTTCTCTCCAATACCTTCAGGTAGTTTTGGTTTTTGCTTTTGGTTTTTTTTTGAGTTGGAGTCTCACTCGGTCGCCCAGACTGGAGTGCAGTGGCCGCTCCCGGCCACCGCAGCCTCGACCTGCTGGGCTCCGGCGATCCTTCCACCTCAGCCTTCCGAGTAGCCGGAATTACAGGTGTGCGCTACCACACCCGGCTCATTTTTATTTATTGTAGAGATGAGGTCTCGCCAAGTTGCCCAGGTGGGTCTCAAACCTGCGGGCTCAGGCAATCCACTCACCTCACCGAGCCGGCTTTCTTCAGGTAGATTTGATTTTGGTGCTGTTATGTAGAATTTTATAGTTGTCAGCTGTGAGATAGTTAGCCTGAAAACTGCTGCCTCATTACTGGAAGGCAAACCTAATTTCCAATGTTAAGCCTGTTTTGCAGTGGAGAGTAACACTGCACCCACCTCCTTACCCTCTCAGCAACTACCATACCACACTCCATTACCCTACTACTTCAGAAGACATTTCCCTATAACCAGCCTTCCAGCAGGAATATTTAGAAGAGTGAGCGAATGAGAGTATTTGCTCTGTGGGTGAGCTGCTGTGTCACAGATTACAAGAAGGCCAGTGGTAACCTACACACTGATCTCGCTCACTGCGGGCGTGAACTTGGAACTGGGGATGATTTGAAGAAATGACCCCTCCCACAATAACTTCCTCACACCCACCAGCTTCACAAAAATGTTTAGAGAACGTGGAGGCACTGCAGGGCTTCTAGCACCCACAGTATAGGAGTGTGAGCCAACTTCACTTGAATCTCGAAGGACAGGACACCCTAGCTGACATCTGGGTTCCCAGGGGCTCACATTTGCAGAAAAAACAAGAACAAAAGCAGCATTTGCATTTTACACCATCCTCCAAAGTACTTCCTAAAATGTTTTCTATACCAAATCCTGCAAGGTCTCTCCAAGCAAAGGCTGAGGAGAAACTCAACCAGAATCTGTAAGTACACGAACGTTCATCAAACAGAGAAATTCCAAGAAATTATCCTCTCTATTCAATAAGGTCAGAACAAAGCGAGGGAGTTTTAAATGTCAGCAGAAGATGTAAAGGGCACAGAAGAGTTTTCTTAAAGCAAAAGGGATTAAGAGCAAGACCCATCGCGGGGAGCTGGAGAGCACGTCGAGAGCAAGAGGGTTCTGGAGGGCTGCAGGTACACACTCCGAGCGCTTGGGGACAACCCGTCAGCAGTCTGAGGTCCTCAGCAGGGGTGGGCTTGTCCCACAGCGAGGAGGACAGGCGTCTGAGTAGTAGCCAGTGTCCCTTTTGAAACCATCACAACTGTGGACATGAGTCTGAGGCAAAACCGACCACCTTGTCTCCCGCCTCCAGGTGACAATAATCGTGCATTGAGCAGTTGCTATGTGCCCACTGTGCTTTCCAGCACTTCACAATTGAGTTAACTGAGTAGACTGAGTTAAATGAATTAACTCAATCCTTACCACCACCCTACAGAGTAGGTATGATATGGTCATTATCCAGATGAGGAAGCTGAGGCATGCAGATGTTATCTGTCCCAGGTATGCTGTGAGAGGTGCAGCAGGCACCCATGCTGGGGCAGCAAAGGCCAAGAGCCGCAGGCTCCAGCACAGATGATCTTCAGCCTCCTTCTGTGATGGCCCCCAACGTCAGCCCACTGCCCCAGTCCTGCACTCTGGGAGATGCCTCACAACTCTTCCTACTGTCAGCCCTTCCACTTTTCCCAGTGGCACCCCACCCCCAGATCACTGTCCCCCAACTTGCTTGTCTAATGTCCCAAAGTCCTCCCTCACGCCCCTCCCCTCACCTGTCGCCTCTGCCTTCAGAATGTACCCCAGGTCTGCCCACTACCCTCACCCTGCTGCCCCATCCCCCTGAGCACCATGGTCTCTCCCCAGCGCCACTGCAGCTACCTCAAAACTGCGTCTCGAGTTCACATGACAGAAGAGTTATCAAGAGGATGGTGGTGATGGTTGCACAATATCATGAATGCATTTAATACCGCTGAACTGTATGTTTGAAAATGGTTAGGATGGTAGGTGTTGCATATTTGACCACAATGAAAGAATTTGGGGAGGAACAACACTGGAGTCTTGGCCTCCACTCCCACCCCACCAGCTCCTGTCACACAGCAACAGAGAGCTCCTCCGAGTCAGAGTTATGCGCCCCCCTCCGCTGGAAACTCTTCAGGGGTTTCCCACCATACCCGCAAGAGACCCATGTCACCCTGTCACCTGCCTGACTCCACCTCGGCCGCTGGCCTCTCGGCTGCTTAGGCCCGTGCACCTGCTGGTCCTTTGCCTAGAATGCTCTTCTCTAGCCCACCACTGGGCCTGCTCTAGTCTCTACTCACGAGAGATGCTCCCAAGCCACTCCATCCAAACACTGCTCTCATCACTCTCCTTCATTGCAGCTCTACTTTCCTTCAAAGCATTATATGCTACTTCCTAACATAATATATCTACTGATTTGCTTGTATGTTTCTCCTACTGAAATGTTTGCTCCATGAGGATGAGGACACTATTCGATGTCTGTTTTGTCCACTTCTAGTCCCCAGTGTCTTGAACAGGGTCTGACACATACTAGAAGCTCAATGTCTGTTGGGTGAATGAAGGTATAGACTGGATGGATGGATGGATGGATGGAATGAATGAATGAATTATGGATGAATGGAAGAATGGGTGGATAAAATGGTTGGGTGGATGGATGAATAGATGGATGCATGGAATGAGCACGTTATGAATGGAGGGATGGATGACAGATAGAATGGGTAGTTGATGGATAGATAAATGGATGGATGCATGAATGAATGGGTGGACAGATGAATGGACAGACAGATGAATAGAGAGAACATCCTAGTTCTGGGTCATCTGCAGACTGGACAAGCAGATCTCCCTTCTGTATCATTACCCAATTTGTTTATTATTAAGTTGTGGAAAAGAATGCCAAGTACAGTGCCTTCGGTCGTGGGAGACCTCCTCCACTCTGAGAGTAAATAATTAACTCAGTGCTAGATGCTGCTGTTCAGCAGGCCACAGGCCACGCCATTTAACTGTACCACCTGGCAGAAACCTCTGTATCACTCTTACATTCTTAAGAACAGTCTGAGACTCTCTGGTACCACAAGGACCTTGGGCTGGTTCCTGCTCTTCTGTGAACTAAGGATGTGATGGCATTGCCAGGCTCTAAAGGCCTGAGGCTTTGAGTGTCATGTGCCTTTGCAAATCCAGACACTCAGTCTCTGGGCTCAACCTACACAGACCCTGTAAGTCTACTAGCGTCTAAAAGAATGAATGATTTTGGTGAATGGATGCTGCCTCCTAGTGAGCATGTCCATCTTAATCCTGCAACGTCATGAGTTTTACTGCCTGCCTGGTGTCTGTTCTCTCTCCTTAATGAAAACAGCCTTCCCTCAATTGGTCACCTTGGTTCAAGGGGCTTTTAAAACTACCTTTTTTTGCTCTTAGAAAACAGGTTTATGGCCAGGCACAGTGGCTCACGCCTGTAACCCCAGCACTTTGGGAGGCCGAGGTGAAAGGATTGCCTGAGTCCAGGGGCTTGAGACCAGCCTGGGCAACTTGGCAAGACCTTGTCTCTACAATAAATCAAAATATTAGCTGGGCATGGTGGCATGAACCTGTAGTCCCAGTTACTCAGAAGGCTGAGGCAGAAGGATTGTCTGAGCCCAGAAGGTCAAGGCTGTGGTTGCTGTGAGAGTGCCACTACACTCCAACTTGGGCAACAGAGTGAGACTCCAACTCGAAAGGAAGGAAGAAAGGGAGGGAAGAGGAAGGGGAAGAGAAGGGGGAGGGGGAGG
>NW_007199183.1:145644-155358 GCF_000164805.1 Carlito syrichta | reverse complement strand
TACCCCAGTGACTTCTCAGCACTCTCACCTTCAATCAGCACAGCTGGAGCCCTCCATGCCCAACGCTGGAGCTCCTTGGACACTACTGGATACTCTTTTCTGCCAGCCTCCCGCGTGGGGACTGCGAAGTGCTTTGGCGTCGAGTGCCACGTTTTCCTTAAGCCACAGGTATCTCCCCTCCTAGGTGTGCTTGCTCTGTACACAGTTAGTAAAAGGGGCTTTACAGTGCCCCAGTTTTTCATCCTAAAAAGTACTTCCTCCTTCAATAACTGGGAGGAGGGGGGAGGCTGTGATCGGGTCAGAATGAGTATTAATAATGCTCATTCTGTGTATTAATAATGCTTTAGTTCTTTGCACACTCAATGTATTCCTTGTGCAAATTCACAAGGTTGCCAGGAAGTTGTCATCTCCATTTTCCAGATGTGTAAACAGGCTTAGAAAGATTGGGTGACTCTCATTCCCTCACTGGGTTTATCCAACAGCTTTTTACATGGGGCCCATTATGTGCCAAGAACTTTGCTCATGGCTGGAATTGCTAGAGAACAAGCTAGCTCACGAGAGTCCAGGGGGAGAGAAAGATATTAAGCAACACACAGATCTCACAACTGGAATCAGTGCTGTGAAGACAACTGGGCTCGAGGAGGTAATAACAGCAGGAGGGGTGGATTCACATGGATTTCCACTGGGGAGGTGGGCAGGCTTCTCTTGGGAAAGGGGACAGGCAGAAGGTGTGGACAAGGCCCGGGAGGGGACAGCCACACAGGCTGGGGCACTGGTGGCCAGTGTGGCCAGAGCCCTGTGGGAAGGGAGAGAGTAACAGGAGTTGGCAAAAAGCCGTCACACAGGATCTGGCAGACACTTAGAAAAGTTTGGAATTTCCCCCTCCATGTAAAACGGGAGGCTGTTGAGGGTTTTAAGCAGCAATAACCAGGCTTCCATTTTAGAGAGCACACCAGGTTCCTAGGAGACTGGGGCCAGAATGACGTGGAAGACCAGCAAAAACAGCATCCAGGCTGAAGGGAGCAGGCCTGGCCACGAAACCGTGGGCACACTGAGTGTGCACTCTGGAGAAGAATCACTGGGACGTGGGAGTAGACCAGAGGAGAAGTGGGGTGCTAGGGCACACGGGGGAACCCACTTCTGAGCACACGCAGCAGGGGCGGGAGACCCAGAACCCAGGACTCATTCCCACAGCACGTTATGGTGCCACCTGGACAAGTGATGATGGGTGTCCACCTAGGCCAGGCCGAGAAGCTGGATTGCGCCCAACTTAATTCCTTCTGAAGGCCCGGCCTGGGTGGGACCCTGGCTGTTATGCGTAGCTATGTCTCAGGGCACAGACCTCCTGGCTTCAGCTTTTCGAGAAACCCAGTTGCGACAGCCTCTCCTACCCCACTGCAACAGCCACCCAGGGCAGGGCCCCGGAACACAGGTGACTACTCTCAGAGAGTAAGAGACCATCGCAACTGCCACAGGCCAGCACCAGGCTGTCTCTGCCCCCAGGGAGGACTTCCGGGGCAGCCTGTGGGCAGGCTCCCTGACGGGGTTGGGATGGAAGTGATCGGTTTCATCCAGATTTCTCAATATGCATAAAAATGAACACCAGTCCGTCCCGTCCCCCGTCCCCCCCGCCCCCCCCCGCTCGAATTCTACGCAGAAGCCAAGGAAGTTGGTGTTCTCTGAGCTGCTAGCTGAAGGCTTCATCCAGCTGTGGGCTCTTGCCAAGCACATCCCAGGGGCTCTGTTGGGGCTGGAAGCAGACACAGCTGGCTCCACTCACAGCCCAACCTCATCTCCCATCACCACCTCCTCATGGCCACTTTCTAGCCACGTTTCCCAAACTCGCTCTGTCCTTGCAGCCTCCAGCCTCACACATGCCCTTCTCGCTACTTTAAGGACGTTCATTCCTTTCCACCTGCTTGGTGCCTACTCTTCCCTCCAGTCTCCCATGAGTTGTTCCTTCCTCCAGTAAGCCCTCCTGACTCCCCCAGGCCAAGCTTCCATGGCACTCCAAGCTTCTCCTGGGAGGGGGCCGGATGCACCATCAGGGAGGATCTGGCAGCCGTCTGACCTTCCCTTCCTGGAAAAGGAATAAACAGTGGCGAGTGTGATCTGCACAGGCTGGTCTTGGGACCACACAGTTGACGGGCTGCTGTGTTCTTCCATCTCCAGTCATTACTCCTTTCCCATTACTTTATTTGTAATGTATTCTGATTGTGAAAGAAATACATGCACATTTATGGCACTCCATCACCACGACATGGCCCACACTGCGTTGTTTACACATGGAGTGTAACCGGGCCATTTCACGGATGAAGAAACTGAGGCTCCACGTGTGAAGGAAGCCTCCCGAGGTTACACAACAAGCTCACAGCAGGCCGGCGTCCACATGCCTCTGTCTCAGGGGTGCTTCTCAGTTGGAGGCCAGGTGTTACTGCCCTGGCAGCGGGCACGGTACAGAGGGTGACACTGCACCTAACCCTGGCACTTACACACAGATCACCACCACGCCAGCAGGCGGTTTCCACACAGCATTTCCCTATGCATTCTTTGTTTCTCCTGAAAGCCCACTGAATGGACAATTTGCCATCCTGCTTTCTTCACTTAACATTTTCCAATGTTCTTAAAAACTCTATTTTTTAAAAATGCAGTTACTCATCAATTCCCAAAGAAAAGAGCACAGATGCGGCAGGGGCCTTGAACTTGACCATTTTCCCCTGGTGCCAATAGCTATATGCGCACAGCGAGACGATTTAACAGCCTGATTCAGCACCATGGGAAGGAACAAATTGCTTGAATCTGGGAAATACATTACCTCAATCTTGCAAATGGTTTTTGAAAATCATTAGGCCACAGAAGTGTCATTCTGCAGCCTGGTTTTCACTGCCTCCCCCACCCTGCCTAATACCACCCATGTCACAGCATCAGGTACCACCAAAAACTCAGAGCGCTCAAGTCTGGGGTGGTAGTAGGCTGAGCCCCTTGGTCCACACCACCCCAAAATCCCTCTCGAAAGACACTCAAAATGTGCTCTTGGGCTCCCTGATATGTTCAATCCTGACACAGGGAGAGAACTGCAGACACTTGGCTAAGGGCAATGCCCCCCACTCAGAAGCTGGCACACCCCAACGCAGCATGCCACCTCCCCTGCTGCCCAGTGCTGCCATAACATGCCAGAAATTATCTTTGTGGACTCCAGGTTGGTGTCTAAAAATAAAATCGGAGTAGATTTATGGGTCTCCAGCGCATTTCTGAGAAATAATCCCTAAGTCTAATCACTTCTAAAAGGGCCAGCTAAGGACAAACAGAACAGTTTCAGTAGTTTCTGGTTCATTCAACAACCGGCACCCACGCTCATGCCCAGGCCTGGGTGCTCTGGGGTTGAAGATGCATCATTACCTAACAAACTGTACTTGGGATACATGAGGCAGCATTATAAATGGAGCCTAAAAAATCTCAAATAGTGTTGAATTAGTCTGTATAATTACATTACTTCAGCGACCACAAAATTATTTTACCTATAAAAGTTTAACAAGTGATTCTTAAGGATTAAGAAGACTCATGTAATGGTATAATAATGATAAGTCTACAGCACTTAAGTCAATGATTTTTGTGGTCACGCAGCCTGTAATTTACAGAAACTGCTTGGCTATGAGCATGACAGTCAGGAATCCTCCATCTGTCCAGGTGCTGACAGCAGCAAGAATTCATGGTCAAGGTGCAGCCATGCCCACCTTGTAGTGTGGTCACCAATACCTGTACCCATGAAGAAGCCCCTCTGTCCGCTGGTGGATCCGCTCATCTCTCCTGCACTCTTGTGTGGCTTCCAGTATTTTTAAAAGAGAAAACAGCACAACTGCTGATGAGCTTTTTTTTTTTGGAGTTGGGGTCTCACTCTGTCTCCCAGACTGTAGTGCAGTGGCACAATCATGGCTCCCTGCAGCCTTGAACTCCTGGACTCAGGTGATCCTCCTGCCTCAGCCTCCCAAGTAGCTAGGACTACAGGAATGCACCACCACATCCAGATAATGTTTTCAATTTTTAGAGACAAGCCCTCACTATATTGTCCAGGCTGGTCTTGAACTCCTGGACTCAAGGGATACTCCTATCTCAGCCTCCCAAAGTGCTGGGATTACAGGTGTGAGCCACCACACCCAACCTGCTGATTAACTTTTAAGCTGCTATTTTTGAAATGAATTATGATTGCCACTACGCTGCTTACTGTGTGTTGAGATTTATACATTTTTACTGACTCTGGTCGTCAACACCAACAATGCTACTTGTCATGGCTCTGTGTCATTTGTGGACACCCCTCAGGACCCCAGGAGCAGGGGCTCCCAACACCAGAAGGCTTCTCATCTGTATTCTGACTGGGCCTCAAGGTCATACCCCCACCCTACCAGAAAGAGAGGGGGCAGAGGGCTGAAACAGCCAAGGAGTCACAGTGCCCGGGGCAGATGCCAAATTTAGCAGTTGGCCTCAAGGCCTGGGGTCCTCCTGGGTTGAACCTTCTTTTTATCTAACCTGGGCGGCCAACCTTACATCCTTTACCTCAACACTGGTATCGCCGGACCCAGCCCTGGGTCTTCTTGGAGGGGCTGTACAGACTGGAATGTGGGGTTCTACACCATCCACCTTCTCCAAACGCCTGCCATAGAAACCGGCTCCGACGCGGCAGCCTGGACTCAGCTTGGTCTGGCCATCCACACCTTCTTCTCCCAGAAGTTCTGGAACAACAGGTTCTGTGCCTGCCACTCCCTATGGAAGTCGGAAGTTCCACGAGCAATCTGGAGTGCTGGAACAAAATTGCCTGGAAGCTTCCTCTTGATCCGAAAGGAGAACCTGGAGCCCTTCGGGTCCCCCTTTCGGCTCCACACCGAGGGAGCTTCTGGCTTATTTTTCAGACCCTAGGGTCAGAGGCCGCCACAAGGCTTGCCTTCTCCACTCCTACGCCTTGACGAGACTTCTAGGTTTTCTTTTAAGCATGTTTTAAAACCCTTGTTGTTTTGATGATGAACCAGTTTAAAATCTTTTTGGAAGTTTCCGTGGCATAAATCATAGATCAAGACCAACAAAGCTAATGCTCTGAGGCAAAATGTCATTACCACCTTGAAGGAACGCAGTATCATTTTTCTTACAGTACACATGTAAATCTGGTGTCCAAAACAATACAAGTTGCTTTATTCCATGGCTTATTTGCATGATTTTAATGACAAACAATAATAAAGTGTAACCGAATCCTCTAATCCTAAATTCATCCAGACTTTGCTGCAGAGAAATGCATTAATAATAAATTCTCTCAAGTTTCGTCTGGAACTTGTAGGGTGGAACTCCGAGGCTGCAGGGCGATGGGGACAGTAAGAGCAAGGAGAGGCCCAGTGGGGACACAGGGTGACAGCAAGAAGGACAGCAAGGCCTGAACCCACGGGGTATTGCAGGGTCAGACACTGCTGAACCCTAAGCCCGTTCTCCCCCTTGAGTCCACACGGCCTGGACAAATCACTATGTCTCTGTGCCTCCATTTTCACAGTTAGAAAACAGGGCTGATACCACCACGACCCAGCCCTGGGGGGAAGCTCACAGGGAACTATGGCCAAGCAGAAGGTGTCACGAAGACGCGGGGAGCTCTTTGTCCCCTTTCCTCTCCTGCACTGCCTGCTGCCAGATGGGTCGATGCTGGCGCACAGGGCTCCAGCCCCCACACACACGAGGACGACACTGGGCTGTGGCACTACCTCCCTCTAGACACGACCCGCCAGGTGAGTCACTGACACATGAATGTTCCAGCCCTCACCCTCAGGGTGGTCCCAGGGGCCCAATTCCAAAGCCCAGCCCCAGGCGGAGCAGGCTATGGCTGGTATCTGAGGCATTTCATCTGCCAGGCGTGGCGGGGCCTGGGGCCAGTGTGAGCAGGAGGCCACCTGGACATAATGTGCCCGAAGTTCCCTGCGGCGGCTTCCTGACCCACAACTATACAGGTGGGCTGCGTCACGGGCACACCTCTCAGTGGCTACACGCCTCCCAAAAGGGCAAACCATCACCTCCAAAGCAGCAAAATTCCCATCGGCATCAGTGGAGCGCCAGCCCCTGCAATCCCTGTTGTCCTTGCATTTCACGGGTTCCCATGTTTGTTCTCAGCCTCAGATTCAGCCAGACACAACCAAGTGAGGAGCACCTCAGTGGGGTGTGCCCATCTTCCTGTGGGCAGCCCCTTGTGGAATCCTGATCCACAGCCGGTGGCCCAAAGACTGGGTAGGGCTGTGGACAGGACAGGGGCTCTGGGGCTGGGCTTCTGAGTCCAGGCCTGGCTCTCCCTCTGCTTGACTGGGTGGCCTTCCCTCTGGGGTTTACCTCGCTGAGTCTCAAGATGCTGAGCTGCCAGACAGGGAAGGCAATGTCTCCTCCCCGAGGCTGCCAGGAGGATAACAGACCTGCCCAGGAGCACCCAGCAGGCACCTGGCACTAAACAACAGTGATTATTACTCATGCTCAGTCACTCAACACACCTTCCTCATGCCTTCCAAACGCGCTCCCTCCGCATCCGCCCGGAGCGCTCCCAATTAATGAAAGAACAAATTAAACTGTCATTACTTTGCTTTAATTCTGTAATTAAAGAACTTCAAGAGGTGACAGGCTCTAAATAATGCATGCTTTTGTTAGAGAAATGCTGGGTTCTGGGCAGAGCAAGAACATAAAGAAGGGAAGGCTTTGGGGAAAGGAGAGATGAGCTCTGAGGCAGCAGCAATGATATTTATCCCCAAAGATCCAGGCAACAATCGCATGACAGCTGAAGGACTCAATTTGTTTCTGAATTAAGACTTCAGCTCCCGCCTAAGCAGGAGGATACATGGCCCTGCCCCTCCTGTTCGCATCTGCCATCCCAGAAACGGTGTCGGGGGGATTTCAGGCAGTGGTTTTTCCAGTTGACGAGGCGAGGCGGCAGGCATCCTGACATCTGCTTGTGTGCGACTCCCTTTTTATGTCAGTTCGGGGGAAAGAGGAATAAAGAAAGGAGAAGCATGTGGCACGTAAATTTATCTAAGCGTGTGTCTCTTCCCCAGCAGATCACATAGCTGCTACATGTTACAAACCTAACAAGGCCGTTACATGCAGTGGCGGAGAGAGACGGGCGGAGCCAGCTGGGTAGAATTCAAGCCCAGCTCCATGCACGGGTCCAGGGTGCAAAGGCGCCTCATCAGGGGGTCCCACCCTGCCCCAATGGGTCAAGGAGCAATAAGCCCCCGGGCATGAGCGCCTGGGGTCTGGCGAGCGGGGCAGGAGGGCTAAGCTGGGACCCAGCGAGCAGGTCTGTGCCTTCAAACTCAATAACTTGCTGAACCGTTTCCTCCTCGTCAGGCATTACTGTTTTCCTAAATCCCATACACGGTGTAATTGCCGTGTCCTGATTCTCTGAACCACATAAAGAAATGGCTTTCAGACATGGCCTCACTTATGCTTCTATTAACCGAAGAACCCAAAGGATGAAACATTATTAAATATAACTTTTTTTTCCCTGCGATATCGCTAAGTTCCAAGAACAGCTTGGAGGTTTCCCTGAAAAGGTTGGCAAATGTGCTTAGTACACAGAATAGCAGCTGCTTTACAAACTGCATACTTGATTAAATTACTGCCCCTGAACATCCTGCCAGCCCCAGGATTAAAAGGGAAAAGAAATTAAACTGATGGGAAGGGCTCCCGAGCAACAGGTCTCAGACCAAGTGCTAAATCTCCTGGAAAGCCTGCCGTTTAGGGGCAGCAGAGGAGGTCTGAGCTTGGTTCAGGGAAGGGGGAGTCTAGCATACAAAACTGTAACACACAGACCCACGATTTCAATGCTGAAATGTTCATCTGCACTGCTGGACATGTGGTGATTTTCTTCTCTTTCTCTGCCAGCCTGGATGCGCCACTAGGGTGACAACTCCCTGCCTCTGGTATACCACCGTCTACCCAGGACCTGGTTGACCACATGGCATGCAGTAGGTGCAAACTAAACACTGGCTGAGTGAATGTGTGCACCCCGAGCAGAGGGCTGGCCACAAAATAGGTGTTCAAGAAGTGTTCGATTTACCGGTCCAGCCAGGGGCAGCGTGACAACCCCTTCTCATGGACACAAGTCACATTTTATGTCATCTGCAAGCCGAGCGCATTTCTCTAAGAGGAGCGCCCCCACGCTGCCCGGCCAGAGTCAGGACTGACCCTCCCCTGCCTACCTTACCCCCGCACTGACGAAAGGAAGCCCTTGAGAGCCGCAGCCTGCATCGGCTCTTCCCTCTGCCTCTCCAGCTGTGTGTGTGATCCTGGGCAACTGCTCTGCCCTCCAAGAGGAGGTCTCCAGCCACAAAATCCGAATGAAAATACCCAGCAAGGGTCAGGGCGAGCACTTCAGCCCTGCACTTGGCAAGCCATAAGCACACAGTGACTGGCGCTGCTCCTGTAACTGCGCTCTGAAGGACCCTCCCTCCTCCATGCTTTCACATGGCAGACGCTTGGCGGCCAGGGTCTGCATGCCAAGCATCAGGCAAGAGCTTTCCTCCTATTTCATCCTAACAGCCCTGTGACAGAGGAGAAAGTATGATTGTCCCCATTTCATAGATGAGGAAACCGAGCCAAGAGCTTCAGTAGTTCAGGTGGCCCCAGCCCATCCACAGGGTCCCCCAATCTCCCATGCGCCATTCACCGTCCTGGTCTCTCATGTGCCCTCACTCTGGCACTCCAGGAGTGCCCTCGCCAGGCACCGCTGCTTCCAACTTTTGCTGAGCGTTCCAGAGGCGAGATCTGCCCAGACAGGAAGATCCCGCCCTGTAAGGCCCACACCACCCCCATGCTGCCTTCCCTACTTCCCAAGCAAGGGGACAGCCCCTTCCCCCGCCCCCCACCCAAGGCTTGGTTCACACAATTATTCCTGGGACATCTGCCTGTCCCCTCCTCTGCAGTGACCAGACCATACCTAGGGCAGGGCAGGAACCCAGCAAACGTTGGATGACAACGTGGCAAATGAAGAGAGAGCCCCTATGTGCCCAGCACGATGCCGGTATCAGGACGTTCCGGAAACCTAAGCCAAGAGGCAGAGTCTTGTCTCCTTGGCCTGGTTTCAAGACCAAGCCAGGCAGGGCGCGGTGTGCCTTGGCTGATTACAGTGATGAACAGCAAGTAAACACAGGGCTGTTTATTGGCTCCACACAGAATCCCTTTCTCGAATGCCAGGGACCGGGTACTTGGACACGAATTCAGCAACAGCACCTTTAATCATTCCAGGGTTAAGAAAAAATGTCAATTACGTTTGTCATCAGGGCTATCATCCTGGGGGAACAATCCCAGTGCAGACCATCTCTGGCCAAATGACAGACTGGTCTGCTTGTCACACGTCCCTCCAGCTGCCTCACCGATGAATTAATCGAGTTGGTTACCTCCCCCGGCCTGTCCCTTCGTAAATAATCAGAAGTAATATGGATCTCCCAAATAATTCTGACCCGAGAACTGCCACTCTGTCTCTCCCTAAGTGAAGAAAGTGTGTAAAATAAGGATTGAGACTCCAAACAGCCAGAAGGTGAAAGTGTGGGAAGAGTGAGGGTGGCAGCCCAGGCGGCCTGTGCTACGCCCCATGGACAGGGCAGGGGCCTGTCTTCTCATGCCCGTGTCCGGGGTGCTCGGCGCAGCCCCTGGAGAGCTAGTACACTGCATGCTGGCAGCCAGCCCCTCCCACCCCCCCAAACG